>NC_042959.1:62508401-62638401 GCF_901001165.1 Salmo trutta
ATCCACTTACAGCATTCGTCTCCCCTCCATGGCTGGACCTTGGCTGCGGCTTCTTAAAATACAAACGTATAAGCCTTCAGGCTGCCGCAGTACTTTGCCATATCCCTTCCAGACACATACAGGGGCCTTTACACAGTTGTCCAAGAAAGGTTGTGGGTCTACCGTGGCGTGGCAGTCTCTGAATAGGCCAGCAGGAGCTGAGAGGACTCCACAGAAATGCTCCGACTTGAACTCAGCCTCCAAGGTCCAGTTACACTCTGGGCAGATGACCCCAGACAGGAAAACGTCACTGACCATCTGAGTGTCATCTGTAGCAGCGCTGTTGAAGTTTCAACACCAACCACATGCCTTGCCAGTGTAGGCAGGAGGAGATAACAGCTGTATGAAGTCAGGACCACTGTACGTGATCACTGCCCCATTGTCCAATTCCACCTGTGTTGTCAGACCAGAAAGCACAGTACTGATACTCTCCTGGTGGACCGGAAGGTTCCAGGAAACCCTTTTCACCTTGAGACAAAGGTCAGACCTGAAACATCACATCAACGTTTAAACAGTTTTATTATAGCTCAAGATGAATTCTATCATTAGGATAAAGGCCACTACTGTAAAACACACCTCAACCATCTCCCTCTGTCATTCAGTCCCTTGTACCTCAGGTGTAGCCGACCTTGCTGGATATATGGAAATGTATCTGCTCCATTCTTGGCATATGTCTGGTTTTAGGAAATAGGGGCTTCTTGATATGCCCATATGGAGATCAAAGTTATGCCCATCATAGGTCCGCAAGTGCCTGCCTCCCACCACTTTGCACTTCCCTGAAACTGGCGCTGGATAGCAGTCACAGGGGCCATTTTGGATCCTACACTCTGTTCCACTGGAACAGGTGGTGTCAGTGCATGGTAGCTAGCCGTGACCGACAAGTGCAGCAACCTGGCAGTGGTCATGGGGGTAAAACACCTCCTTGATCTTGTGGCACAAACTGTCACAGACAGCCACACTCAGTGTTGGGGACACACTTCCCACCACTATGGAAGAACCCAGGTTTACACGAGACTCCACACAATTGTTGGGCACAGGGATGGAGCACAAGCTGTATTCAATGTTGGCTGGACAGTACAGACCTGTACAGGACATAGGAAGGGAAATTTAGCAAAACATGTCCATGTATAGATCATGCAGAGTTTCACATCAACTGATGACAGACTTAGTTGAAATAGTCATCAATACAGAGCAAAAGTCACAGCTCAACCTACTGTATATGTTTCACGCCAAGCTAAGAGCACTGAGCAGTGTGCAAGTACTTGAAAACAGATAACACTATCAGGGCAGGTGTCAGATTGCACCTGGCTCAGCAGCCAATGAGAGAATTCAGAGCACAGTTCCTAGTTCCTGACCTCTGTCTGATGTGCACCTGTGTGCACATTCTCAGGAAGCTCCCATGTTGCCAGGGATCACAACAGCAGTGGAACAAAACATAGCAGTGGTGTAGAATCAACTCAGCACAGCTAGAAGTGTCAACACGACTTGAGGTGAGTGATGCTTTCCAGTATAAACTTAGAATATAGCAAGAGCCTTGATAAGATGTCAGTTGTAGCTAAGTACATTAAAACGATCCACTTTCAGCACTGTCTTGTATAATTTAGGAGGTGGGGCTGTGAAGAAACCGCTTTAGTATTTTTTGCATGAGCAATTAAATAAAACTCTGCAATACTTTTTTTGTAAGAACACAGGTCCGGAGCAAGACTAGTTAATGATTGACAGTTAACAAGGGGGTTATAATGCTTAAAGAGGGATAACAACTACAGAAAAGCTTTGTTTTAATATGGACATTCCCTAAAGCATAGCTTACAGACAAAGGTGCTCTGTTAACAAGTATGTTCAATTTAAACCCAAACCTCAGTTACTGCACTGCCAACAATCCTAAATAGCTTCGTTTTAATCAACTCCAATGTGAATAAGACAGAGAGGGAAGAGAGGTGACTGTTTTAACTGTAGCTTCAACACTTTCTATTCTGCATGTCAAAAGCCATTATAAGCTGCCAGACAATGCACTAATCTAGCATTGCTTGTCAGATGGTCACAAGCTTCCATTGGAGGACCCATGACCACCTGACTAACAAATGGGAGAGAAGGGCCTAATTAGGAGTCTACTAAGGTGGCCCCAGCACTACCATGACATTAAATGGCACTATGCTAAGGGATAGAATATCCACTAACCAGGGGAGGCTGGCATAATATCCAGGGAGGTCAATGTCTTCATTATCTCAAGAACTGAGACACAGGTAGCCCCACCTCACTAATAACACAACACTATACAAATAGTTACTCAACTGTTGAGTCTTGAGTGGTTTAAGGGAGAGGCAACATAACAGTTTGTTGCATGTGTGCATTACATGAGATAGTTCACAAGGTATTTCATGTTAGTTTACCCTGAGTGATGATTCACACAACACATACCTGCCCTTACCCGATTCAGTGCAGTCCCATTTTAAGTCCATTCAAGTGATACCTTTTAAATAAGGTATATATAGGAATTTGTTCTTAACTGACTTGCCTAGTTAAATTTTTAAAAAGTTTTAAAAATGTGTTTTATTAAATAGTCAATTGATTGTTAGTCTTGTAGCATAGGTGCCCCATCTAACAAAAACATCTCAAGTAGCTATGGTATAACTTATTAAGAGAAGGTTTACAACTCAGTATTGGCATACAGTAATTGGCCTGCATGTCAATCCAAGGCTTGGGCCAAGACCTGCGACTTTCGTCTTGCATGATCAAACAAACAGAGTGATATTTCACTAACAGGTAAAGGCAGCATGAGGGAACCAGGCGTAGCCTTTTGGGGGCCCACACCTCATGCCCTCTTGACGTGCCCAGTCAGTAATTCAGCCATTATTATTACAAGTTTAGAAAGCTGGGTAAACAAATTTACCAATTTATATATATAAAAAATGTATTCCTGACATGGGCTAATTCAGTGACTCATAAAATAATAGGAAACTACTGATGCCCAACCAAGTTTCGAAATTGCACCTTGTGTAGTCTACTACTCTAACGCTCAACAGTAAGTTGAGACCCCGACTGAGTTCTTTAAAAAAAATGAAAAAACACAACTCAGGCCCTAGGCGACCGCCTGTGTCACATATTGTCACGAGAATTGTCAATCCCAATGATAATAACAATCACTATAGCTTTGACCAATTCCCCAGAGGTTGTAAGGCCCTGGTTAATAGAAGAATTTGACAAAGTCCCAGAATTCTGCAAAAGGTTAGTTCTTTATTCAGAGAGCTCTAAAAATCATACAATGCACATAGCCTTTTATACCTCACATTTGGTCATACCATACCCCTTATAAAAGCCCCTCCTCTTCTCTAACACTGTCAATGCTATTTACAAGAATTTTCCAACACATACATTGCTTATCATATTTTGCCACTGCAAGCCTAACGGTTTCTCCCCTCCCTGGGTGGGGAGACCTTTCTGTCATCAGTTTCACAGTTGTCATAAGCTGTCTTGTCACAAGTTGTCTGTCGACAGTTCCTCTTTTCCTTGAATGTCTCACTTACATTGGTAAATCTTAAAGTCTTAACTTGTCCTATGCACACACATTAGAGAATTACAGTCTTATAATTCTAATTCTTTACACAGTTATACGTTTCAGGGTGGAATCCTTTAGTCATTACCTTGAACATATAAATTCCATTATCACATGTCCAGGGCCAGCCCACGAGGGAACACAGAAATAGCCTGAAGGGCTCCATCAATCTATTATTTCAAGAGTTTTCCAATGACTTTGCACACAGAAGTCACATACACATTGCATGGAAATATACAACAGGCCAAGGCTTGCTAAACCATAAGAGAGATGCAGTACTTACACCTGTAACAGCAACATAAACGTAATTGTTCTGAACAAAAACAGTTGTTTAGTTGGATCAAATTAACAGAAAAACAACTGTATTTAAATGGTCGTATTTGCTGAAGAAATACGCTGCTAACCCCAAATTCACACACATGAGCATCATTAATGATATTTATTTGAAGCATTTGCACAGGTAGCCCAATTCTGATAGTTCTTTCACTAATTGGTATTTTGACCAATCACATCAGATCTTTTCACTTTCAAAATAACAATTAGTGAGAATAAAAAAATCTGCCTGTCTGAATTGGACTGAATTGGACTGAATTGCAGTTGGTAACTGATCTACAAATAACCTTGCGTTATAAATAACTATTCATTATTATTTATAGATCAGTCAGACAGTGACACTTTGCCCACAATGTATCACGTATTTGACGCTCTCGAACACCGGTAAGGTGTTGACAGCTGGCCCTAAATTAGCTCAGATTGACAGATGAGTGTGAGCTCATGGAGGGAACAACATGACCACATGTCACACTGTAATACCTCTCTCTGTCGAAGAAGGGCTGTCAAATTGACTTCAATGTTACAACCAAATGATAGCACTTTCAATTCAGAACATTGCAAAGGAAAATTCCAACTTTCAGACAACTGCCGCGTCCGCATATGTGTCTGTGTATTGTATAGGGCTAGGCGTACTGTAACACAAGGGATTTTTTCATATCTTCCCTGTAAAACATCTGCGCAAACATGTCAATGACGTATTTGGGGTATTTCTTTCTACTAAGCGATGTGACAAATCGCTAGTGAATTCCCTTTTTGTTTCGAACAAGTTTCTCTGAACTTGGCCCTTGCAGCATCACAGTGCATCCTGCCACCGGCGCGTGAACATCTTGCAGGTTCATTTTAGTCTCATAATAGCCTATTGTGAAACACAGCCCGCCGCACGGTGCAGAAAGTCAGTGTAGGTGAGTACCTTTTGAGTGGGCGGCAGACAGACCCAAATGTATCATTTTAAGACAACCCTATAATTTATAGACTATGACATTATAGAAGAGAGTATGGGACTATGAGACTACATGAAAATGCTTTATTTAAAATATTTTGGTGCTATTGGAATATTTAGTTTAAATGGTCTTGCAATGCCTCGACACAAGTTGAGTATATGTCAGCTCATGTTCTGTTGGTTGTCTGGGGCTGATATATTAATACAAACATGATCAATTAGTCTACAGTAGCCTCAGTCTTGCCTACATAGGCGACCAGGAAACCTTTGCACAGATTCTGTAATGTGTTGGCTACCTGAACAAGGTGAACATCTTTTTGCATCTTTTATGATCATTTTCATATGAGATCAAAAACATTGGCGAAGGTTGGAGGAAAGGGTATTATGGATTTCTACCTAAGCTAAATAGGCTTGTTGATATGTGTTTTGTTGTCTTGGCAATATTGCTCTCAGTTGGAACAGAAACCATTCACCCTGCATGTGCACTGCAGTGTACTGTCTTTTCTTCTGCACAGCTGCCAAGCAGAACGAGTTTGCCTTTTTAACTATCTTATCAGCCAACTAATGACTAAGATTGGGAATATTTTTTCCAACCACCAGGCAGACTACTGAACCTAACCGTTGTTTGTAAGCGGTCCTAACTGTGTAATGATAATGAATCACAGAAATGTTCTCATTCAAAAAGTGTCTGGATTGAAACTCTGAAGCAGTTATTACATTTTTGCATATTTATTCTCAACCACATAGTTGAGGTGATACTAGTGTTTTGTGAGGTTTGTTTATTAGCAGTCATTAACATTGGACCTATAGGCTGCTACCTACCTCACTGCCCTTTATATGATGCACTCCAAATAGTTACAGTAAGCTACATTTGCAATTCAAATGTAAAGACTAGTCCCATAAGGAAGCAGGTTTATGGTCTGAACTTTTGACTTTAACCAGTTGTGTTGATAAGGGCTGTTGCATCAAACAGATAAGGAGCGATCACACAGTCAGGCTTTATGACTTAGCATGAAACACAGACAAGGCAGTCATTTTCTCACTTCCTGTCTCGTACACACGTATGGTGTGCCTGTGTGTATGCCTGACCTCATTTTTTCTCAGATCAAACAATTCTGTTTTTAGAGACCTTTAGTTCTACTATACTAACTCAAGTTTCCCCCCCAAAGAGTGGTGGAAGCCCACATTGACATCAAATGGTTTAAACTTGGTGGGAGAAGTCTGTACACATAGCAGCCAAGGCAGAAGATTTTGAACATTTGTTTTAATCAAGTGTATTTCTGAGAGGCATATGAGACCCAGCTGTGAAGGTCTAGATTATGGAGAGGCTCGGATGGAATACTGAAATCTGATTTCAAGCTCACTGTCTAGGTCAGTGTTTATACTAGATCATTTTCCAGGCAGGATGCAAAGGCCCATAAATCAATATACAAGTCTTCTAATAGTTTCAATTGAAATCACTTGAAGACTTCTTCTCTTAGGGAGCAGAGCTAGGCTGAGGAGCCCGCCACAGCTTTACAGGTGTAGGGAAAACACTGGTCTGCTGTTGCATTAACAAAACAAAGAACAGCAGCAGCATCTCTCCATCAGATGGCTGTTGAAGATGTTTTGTCTAATTGAATAGCACTAAAGTTTCCCCGAAAGAGACACAGTATAATCCTGTATAACACTGCTACGCAAGCCAGCGTGCCATAGGCCAACCGCATCACATGTACATTGTGCTGTACTTCAGTAATGGTGGTAGTGGCAGTCGGCACAGTGGTCATCATCATGTCAGAATCACTTCCTTAGTCTTGTGACTGTCTCTGTTGTCTGTAGTTCCTTTTGTTGGTCAGACAGATGCTCAGACAGAGATTCAGGCAGACAGACAGCAGAATCTGGAGCCTTCTTAAAAATGTTCCATTTGGTTCTGTGATGATGATGATGATGATAGCATGTCTGCAAAAGGATGGTCACATCCTCTCTGTGTACTTTGCTACTGTGGGTTTCATTTCTTAATTTGGTTCACACACGCAGCCAGCCCAATGCCACACTCTTATGTTGCCTGATGCTGAATTGCTTCATGGCAACCTGTGTGCATGCTCTCAATAGCAGGTCATGTGCTCTGACTGTACTGTTTGTGTTAATGTGCGTATTTACCTGCTCCATAATTGCTATTTGTGGCCTGTTGCCATAGTGTAAGGGACATTTGTTGTTTATGGGTTCTAGAAAGAATCTATTTGCATTCAACTCACCTAGATAAACGTTTTCTGTGGAGGGGACAGTTGAGTAAACATTTCAATATGAATATTTTCTCCCTTCGCTGAACAATAGAAAGCAGAGCTACCACATTTTGCAATTGAATGGCATTGAATAACAAATCATCAGGTAGCGTTCACTCTTTCTCTCCCTCTCCCTTTCCCCCTCTCTTGCTCACTTGGTTCGTTCTGTCTGTTATTCTTTTGCTCTCTTTTTATATTTATGTCTGTTTGTTCTTACTGTGCTGTATGATAAAAGTTTAATCTAGCTTCTCTCTCTCTTTCTGTCTCTCTCTCTCTCTCCCCCTAATTTCTTAGCTATCTTGCCACATCAGGGGTTTTTTTCACCCACGTCAGTCATGACAGCAGTGTGTGTTCGTGAGAGACAGAGATAGTGGCATTTATTCACCTAGCTGCCTGTATGGGAATAATGTATGTATATGTCTGTGTGCATTATTTTTATTTGTGTGTTTGTTGGATTATGTGGTAGTGATGTTGGTGGGGTGGGGGGGGTGGGGAGTGTTATCATTCAGAATTAAACCCTGTAAACAAGATCAAGATGTTCTCTGGGACGGGCTTAGCCAGTGAGGTATGCTGCTCTGCTCAACGTGCGTGTGTGCTGGGAAAAAACATAAGGGAAACAAATGGCAGAAAAACAAGGCCAGTTTACAAAACACCTTTCCATGACAGACTGACCATATTAATCCAGGTGAAAGCTATGATCCCTTATTGATGTACCTTGTTAAATCGACATCAATCAGTATAAATGAAGGGGAGGAGACAGGTTACATAAGGATTTTTAAGCTTTGAGACAATTGAATCATGGATTGTGTATGTGTGCCATTCATAGGGTGAATGGGCAAGACAAAAGATTGAAGTGCTTTTGAACGGGTATGGTAGTAGGTGCCAGGCGCACTGGTTTGTGTGTCAAGAACTGCAGTGTTGCTGGGTTTTTCATGCTCAACAGTTTCCTGTGTGTATCAAGAAGGGTCTACCACCCAAAGGGAAGCATTGGAGTAAACATGGGCCAGCATCCCTGTGGAATGCTTTCGACTCCTTTTAGAATCCATGCCCTGACGAATTGAGACTGTTCTGAGGGCAAGTCAATATCAGGAAGGTGTTCCTAATGTTCTGTACACTAAGTGTAGGTTGCAGAAGAAGCTTCCGCTTAGTGCTGCACTCTTGATTTAGGATGCATAGATTTATGATAGTGTATGATCGTTGTAGCTCTGTGACTTCTGGGCAGGCCTCTTCTCTCTCCTTCATTGGGAGGCCACTGCTTATGAGAGGGTGCAAATTGGGGCCTAGTAAAATCCTGCATGGATACCAACACAAATTCAATCGCCATTCAAATATACAAGAATATATTACCCAATTTAGAGAAATAAAACCATCTCACAGGAGACGTTTTGATTCTGAGGCAATGGACTGTGTTGATAAATGTTTCCAAATTGGATCAGCTTATTATTTCACCCAAAGCATCTCTGACTAAACTAAATTGGAAACAGAGGGGATTTTATTTGGGGCTGCTGCTTAGGTTGTCGAGAGATTTACTGCAGCTCTCTGTGAGGCCTGAGCAGAACGCAGTACACTGCAGCACACTGGTCTCCCACTGAAATCAGTCTCTCTCCTGTCATCTGATTAACACCTTAAACTAACATATGTCTCCCTCCATGACCCGCTTATTCAAGCCTGGTAATTTAGAAGCCCAATCCACGTAACTCTCCCTCTGCGGCCCTCCAGGATGGTGATTTATTTACCATGGCAGTGTGAAGACATCTGAAGCCAAGGCAACACATGCAAATTAGATTATAGCCCATAGACTCCCGATCCTCAGGTCTTTCTCAAGCATCAAATCCCCTGCTGAACTAGTGAACTGAGATGGAGGAGACTCAGTTACTCTCCACTCCCTCCCCCGCCACCACTACAGTCCACCTCTCCCTCTTTCTTTTTACTGACTTCCCCTCACCATTATGGTTCGGGAGTCTATGGGCCATAATCTCATTTATACCTGTTGCCTTGACTCTTGATGTCTTCACACTGCCATGGTAAACAAATGTACGGCAACACTGTCCCAACTGGAAGTTCAACTGGACTTCAGTAACATATTAATGGTGTAGAGGGCAGTGAGGATAGGGGGTAGGAGGTTGGTGGAAACCCCTGGTGTACAGCCTGTCCAATGTCCCAACAATGCAGTTCACCTCCGTTCACTTCCCAGAGCCCTCACATAGTAGTGTAGTCATTAGCTAAAGGAAGTAGGGTCCCTGTACACAATGGGCATCACTGACAATGAGAGGGAGGGCAGTAGCAGCAGTATTTGCTCCAGTTCTCTAAGGGGGAATTCTCCCACCACTCTAACCCTGGTTCCCTGGTAGAGCAAAGGCTTCTGGGCCCGTGCCAGGGAGCCGTGTTATATTTGACCACCGAGGCGTCATCCGCCCAGTCGGACATCGACTAGGGAAGAGGTCATTCCCAAGCCTGGGCCCGTTTTAAAAATACAGCCAATTGTACTGCGGCTGGCCAGCTGGTTGTCGAGGCTTTGTTTAGCTAGGAACAGCTGTGTTCCACATCTGTGTGTTGGGGAGATGAGCGAATAGAGCAAGAGAACAGACTCTGTTCTGGGCCCGCTGCCACCAGGAAGTAGTGTGAGGTTTCTCAAGAAGGCGGCAGGAAAAAATCTCCCACTCGCAGCCAGACAAAACGAATGTGACTGTTGGGCCATCTTCCAAAGTGGAGCTGACAGAAACTTAAATATTTGTTTAGTTACAAATAACTTTTTAGTGTCTAAACAGAGGGTGACAGAGTTTAATGGCTAACACGACGTAAATCCTAATGATTAATAATGGCTGGTTAGAACAAAGCACTGTGGCCTTACGCACCATTCAAACCGTTACACACACAGTACACACAATCACACAATACAAAATGTAAAAGTACACCGAGTCACACACAGTCCCACACCGTTACCCAGATGGGAGGGGAAAGTGTTGAAAAGGCAATTCATGCCAGCTGGCTGTGACTGAGTGGGACAGGGTTACTTTCTGCTGAGCACTGGGAAACACAGTTTACATCCACCCCTACCCCTGAGACAAGATATACATCGTCCTTTAACATCAGGGCAGTGCTTGTGCCACCTGTATGGAGTTGTGTCATCATGGTAGTCAGTGTCGTTATTGCAGAAGATAGTGTTCCCGATACCTGTAATTTTCCATTGACTACCTGTGGTTCTGAGGTAAACCTAAATGTTTGAGTAAACAACAGACAGCCTCAACAACAGACTATAGATGACTCTTTCACGCCATCTCACTTTTGCTTTTTCAAACGGGAAGATTTTCATTTTTCACACACATCAATAGCAGAATATTAATGACCGGTATTTATAACTTGGTTTCTTCTCTTCTCTCCCCTCCAGCATTGGAAGATGTTGCGATTGCTGTTTCTGTGTTTGATTGTGACTCTGCGAGGAGCTGCTGGTACGTATCGCATGTTCTCACCTTCCCACAATGCTCTGGCAGCAGACACTGAGACACTGATAAAGATCTAATCACACAGATCACCTTTTTATTGTTTTTATGCCTGTATGTGTTAAACATGAGAAATATACACCGTCTCTCTCTGAGTCCTATAGCTTCCAGAGACAGCAGAATATTAAGTGGAAAACTTATTAGATGAACCTAGGCTGATACTTAAGATAGCCTGCAAAGTTCTGTCATATTCTGTCATACTTTCCAGGTCTATGCCCAAACAGTTCGAGCTTCTAATTTTAAAATAGTCTCTCCAGAAATAAGTCGCTCACTGTTGCCACCTGTTATAGACCCCCCTCAGCTCCCAGCTGTGCTCTGGACTCCATATGTCAATTGATTGCCCCCCATCTATCCTCAGAGATCGTTCTGTTAGGTGACGTAAACTGTGATATGCTTAACACCCCGGCAGTACTACAATCTAAGCTAGATGCCCTCAATCTCACACAAATGTTCGAGGAACCCACCAGGTACAACCCTAAATCCGTAAACATGGGCACCCTCATAGATATTATCCTGACCAACTTGCCCTCCAAATACACCTCTGCTGTTTTCAAATCAGGATCTCAGCCATCACTGCCTCATTGCCCACGGTCAAACAACCACCCCTCTTCACTGTCAAACGCTCCCTAAAACACTTCTGCGAGCAGGCCTTTCTAATCGACCTGGCCCGGGTATCCTGGAAGGATATTGACCTCATCCCGTCAGTTGAGGATGCCTGGTCGTTCTTTAAAAGTAATTTCCTCACCATCTTAAATAAGCATGCCCCTTTCAAAGAATGTAGAACTAAGAACAGATATAGCCCTAGGTTCACTCCAGACCTGACTGTCCTTAACCAGCACCAAAACATCCTGTGGCGGACTGCACTAGCATCGAATAGTCCCTGCGATATGCAACTTTTCAGGGGAGTCAGGAATCAAAACACGCTAGCTTTTTCAAACAGAAATTTGCATCCTGTAGCTCTAACTCCAAAACGTTTTGGGACACTGTAAAGTCCATGGAGAATAAGAGCACCTCCTCCCAGCTGCCCACTGCACTGAGGCTAGGTAATACTGTCACCACCAATAAATCCATGATAATCGAGAATTTCAAGAAGCATTTCTCTACGGCTGGCCATGCTTTCCTCCTGGCTACCCCAACCCCAGCCAACAGCTTCGCACCCCCCGCAGCTACTTGCCCATTGATGCTCGCTTGGAAGTTTGTTAACACAGTGTCTAAAGAAGGGCCAGATGTATACAGAATGGTGTCGTCTGCATAGAGGTGGATCAGGGAATCACCCGCAGCAAGAGCGACATCGTTGATATATACAGAGAAAAGAGTCGGCCCAAGAATTTAACCCTGTCGTACCCCCATAGAGACTGCCAGAGGTCCGGACAACAGGCCCTCCGATTGGACACACTGAACTCTGTCTGAGAAGTAGTTGGTGAACCAGGCGAGGCAGCCAAACATACCCTCGTAAAACTGACTATCCTACAGATCCTCGACTTCGGCGATGTCATTTACAAAATAGCCTCCAACACTCTACTCAGCAAACTGGATGCGGTCTATCACAGTTTGTCACCAAAGCCCCATATACCACCCACCACTGCGACCTGTATGCTCTAGTCGGCTGGCCCTCGCTACATATTCGTCGCCAGACCCACTGGCTCCAGGTCATCTATAAGTCTATGCTTGGTAAATCTCGACCTTATCTCAGCTCACTGGTCACCATAACAACACCCACCCGTAGCACGCGCTCCAGCAGGTATATCTCACTGGTCAACCCCAAAGCCAACACCTCTTTGGCCGCCTTTCCTTCCAGTTCGCTGCTGCCAATGACTGGAACGAATTGCAAAAATCACTGAAGCTGGAGACTTATATTTTCCTCACTAACTTTAAACATCAGCTATCTGAGCAGCTAACCGATTGCTGCAGCTGTTCATAGCCCATCTGTAAATAGCCCATCCAATCTACCTACCTCAGCCCAATATTGTTTTTATTTACTTTTCTGCTCTTTTTCACACCAGTATTTCTACTTGCACATCATCATCTGCACATCTATCACTCCAGTGTTAATGTGCTAAATTGTATTACTTCGCTACTATGGCCTATTTATTGCCTTACCTCCTCACGCCATTTGCGCACACTATATATAGACTTTCTTTTTTTCTATTGTGTTATTGACTGTACGCTTGTTTATTCCATATGTAACTCTGTGTTGTTGTTTGTGTCGCACTGCCTTGCTTTATCTTGGTCAGGTCACAGTTGTAAATGAGAACTTGTTGAGAACAAGCCTACATGGTTAAATAAAGGTGAAATAAAAAAATTAATGTATATTTTGAGGAAAGAATACATACACATTATATAAACCACAGTTCAACATAAAGAAGATATGAACCTGTGTATGCTACCGTAGTGTTTTACTACCTATCTAAAGGTATAGTTAGTTATTCCCATAAAACTCTGAAACTGGTAATATTAAGATGGCTACCTTTTCCATGAGCTAAATGCCCTAGCCACAGAGGTATAGAGTTCATGAGTGAGTATACCATTGAATGGATGGCAGCTCAATCATTCCGTATATCCCACAGTAGTAGTTCATAGGAGAGTAGCTCTGCTCCAGTATAGTGCAGAGATGTAACGAATAACCTTAGTGATGTACAGTAAGAAGCTGCTGTGAGTTAATCTGGTCCCATCCTCCCCATCTCTATTCCCATACAGTTTCCTCAGAGGAGGAGAGTGAAGGATCAGCAGACGTAGCAGGTATGGAATACATCTTAATCTGGAAACCAAAGGGGACAAAATCACAAGTAGCATGAAATCAAGAGTATATGAAACATTTTTTAAAATGTTATAAAAGTGATGATTATGTTTAGGAGTACCATGATGATCCAATAATGTTCCATGAGTGAACCCTCAAATGAAGCACAGCAATATAACTACAGCTAATCTTTAAATGTAATACAAGCTACTTTATATTGATGCTGACTGGGCTTTCCCCTCTTCCTCTGTTCTGAATGTCCCACAGATGGAGACGATGAAGATCTATTCACGCAAAACGGTGAGTTTAACCCTTTAACTCGCCCCCTGTTAGAAATGTGATGGGCAAGCAGCCCAGTCAGCAGAGTAAGAGAGGTCACACCTCTGTTACACCACCATTCCCCTCATCATTACCCCCAGAATGGAATCAATTATCTGTGGGGAGAACCCCCCCTGTGTATCCATCAAGCAGAAGTTAGACTAGACAGACACGTAGAGATCCCCCCCCCCCCCCCCCCCCCGTCAGAGCACTAATCCACATTGGCATTCTCATTTTCTCTCGGCGTCGCTTGCTGTCACTCTTCATCTTCCCCATGATGTTGCTTTGATATAATTACAGAGCTATTTAGGACAGGGAGGGCTGCCCCACAGGCAGGCAGGCCACATCTTCTGGAGAAACACCTTCTCTCAGCCAGGCCAGGAGAGGAGCTGCACTGCCGAAGCCCTTCTTCCTCCCCCTCATCAGAATACTGGAGTGAATGTTGAATGCTTAATGATTGGCTGGGAGTGAAATCGATCCAATCAGAATAATGATCTGTTAAATCTGCCAGTTCTGTTCCTCCTCTGCCACGTTGATCAGACAGTGATAGAATTAGTCCATGAAGTCAGTGAGCAGATGAATGAATGTTTGTTTGTATGTGTCTGTACTGTTGATATCCTTCTGAATGGAAATGGAGGTCGGAGAATAATTAGGTGTGTTCTTGCCTGTTTCAGTGATCCCAAATCTCAGGAACAATTACGTGGTTATCGAACCTGAAACTAATGATATTGTGGACACAAACAAGGCAACAGGAGAAAAAGTAGCGGAAGGTAGGAAAAACTTTGTTTACAACTTGTTCTACTCTTACAGTATGTAGAATTTAAGTAACCTTATTTCTGCAAGTCAGTAGGCCCATAGGTACCTTCTTACTTGATGAACTGTAATTTCAATGTGTTATAAATCCATTTATAAGTAAATATTTTAGCAAATTCATACTTCTTGGTTTGTATGAACATTAGCCATGTCATGCTAAAATAATTGTGTTAATTAAGTTTGTACGTTAATTTCATCCCAGTGTGTTGCAACCATCAACTCCATTTGTCGTGTGTTATCTGCTCTCAGATGGATTTACTACCATTGTCATCATCGTAGCCGTGAGTGTGGTGGCACTGTCAATCGCAGTGATAGTAGGTAAGGATTAAAAGTCAAGATAAGACCTCTTTTCACACCTCACAACACATTACAGGGCCTGTATCTGGCACATTATTACTGATGGTTTGATCAGGGACCAGATGTAGCAACCTTTAGAAAAGTGGTTTGTTGAAGTCAGTGAGTTCGCAAGCCTACGGCTGTTAGGCTCTTGAGTCAGGTACTTGACCTGATTTACTCCACTTCCAGGGTGTCATGTAAGCTCTAATACTTAAGCAAATGTGAACTATTCTCTAGCGGCAAGGAGGAAATGGTGACCTTTTCCCTTTTCTGTTTGGTTTCAGCCGTAGTGCTGGTCCGGCGCCGCATGCACAACCGACCACAAGGGTAAGACCACACTTCTCCATTCACTCTGTTTGACTGAAAGTCTTACAATATGTTGTGCATATTTTGTCTCAGTGTAACCTAGTACCCCTAATTCCTCCATTGACACCATCTTCCTGATAAAGCCATCAGGGCTGCAATTTTTGTCCATGGGGGATTCCATTGAGCAGTTATGGAAATTGAGTTCAATTAGAGTTTTTAAAGCACGTTGAACTGTAAGTCACTCTGCCTTGTCTCTTCATGTTATTCCTCTCGGAGTGTTTACTTTCCCTAAGAGGAACAGGCCTTGATATAATAGACATAATAGAAATCAGTGTCTCTCAGAGAGATGTTCCACTTAGTCTCCCGCTACCTGCCTGCCCGGCTGGAAGGAAGCGACAGAACCAGTCGAGTGAGTAACAGTCAGTCCATCCACCACACCGCTGGCTTGGCAACACGCTCCACTACGGCATCATGCCAGCGTCATGTAAAACCAGACAAACTCTTGCTGAGGTTGCGAAACTCAATCAGGAGGAGCAGATCCACCCAGCCGCTGAGCCGTCGAGCCCGTCTGGACTTGTGCTGCAATTACCTGCACAGCCTGAAGCCATCCAGCCCACTCCACTGCTCTACCATGCCCCACCCTGTCAACTGTTAACAATAACCCAGAGAGAACGGTCGGCCCTTCATGACCCCTACAGGGCAAGACCCAGCCTGCTCCCAGAGCCCAGAGCAGGAATAACATGTCCATAGAAATCTAGAGTATGAAGCACATTGCACAGTGAGCAGTAAATCCCAGCTCTGTCTCTATGGTATGATGACATTATCTGACAACAACAATCAGAGCACAGAGAACAGCCTGAACCAGTTGAACAGACAGTGAGAGATAGTCAGTTAGTCATTCTCCTGGGGCCTCTGAGGGAGGGGGGGGGGGGGGGGGGTAACTGAGGGCTCTACCTGTCTCTTTCTCTTTTTTTCTTTCTTTCTCTGGGTCTGTCTTTGGGGTTGTGTAACTGTGCTGAGTGCTGTGGGCTGGCGTTCTACAGAGTAATCAGTTTCCTTTGTCCCATGCTAGCTGCTACGTGACCTAACCAACGATAGAGGTTAGAGAGTTTACCTAGCACGTAGCCACCTCGGCACTATAGAATTGATGATGCAGGCTTAGAAAGAAAAAGGGGTTAAATTCCTCAGGATTAACGCTTGGCTCCTAGGGCTGCAGTTAGCTCTGGCTGTGTTGTGTGTTGAGTGATAGGTGTGCTGAAAAGAGGCTTATTCACACAACAACCCTCGGCTTGTTGGATCAACAGGGAGACTTGCCAGGGCCATAAGTCCCACCTGGGGAGGGGATGTGTGGAGATAATGCAGTCGCCATGTAGCATGCCAAACCCCTGCAGCGCGCTATAAACCGACATGCATTTCCTGGATTCCGACAAACAAGGATTGTAGCTACCTGCTTTCCATGTGCGAATGTGAACAGGCTGTCTTATGGGAAGGATCTCAAAAATTGTAATCCCCAATTCTCCAAAACGTGTAATGTTTATATGCTGTAGTCTGTACATTTCCCAAGGACATCCAATGTTTCTAAATGTATATATCCCCCATAAACTCTTAACAAGGAAATAAATATCACTATCGTATGTTTTTAATATTTTATAGTAGTGAATTAATAATATTTCAGATGTGTAAAGTCCCACCAGTTTTTTGGATTGGTATAATACAATTTCCCCTCTCACTCTTCTCTTCTCTCCTTTCTTTAGGATCTACTCAGTGCCTGCAGAACAGGGAATGAAAGGAACGGTCTAACCACAGGATGAGCTCCAGTCCCATTGGACGCCTGCAAGGGAGGACCAATGGACTGAGCTCTACAACACACTGCCCATTGACTCAGGAAGGGAACACTTTCCACCCCAGCCTGCTCTTACTGAACCACTCCCTACTGCTCTCCTCTCTGGGACCATCTGTTACTGTGTCATGGGTCCCCTCCAAAGACCGTGTAACTTAGTTTCCTATATTTGGTCTCTTGTTCGTTTCTGTGCCACATATCCCAAAGTATGTGTGTATATTTAAAGGGGCATTCTGCAGTTGCTACATCCATTTCTGGATGTACTCATTGATTCTTGAATACTATATATGCCTCAGCTTAGTTCAACTGCCATGCCCCATCAGAACCCAAAACATAAGCTTGTTTTACTCCAATGTTTACAAACAAAGTATGTTTAAACAAATGCTATATAGCCTCAAAACATGGTTAAAACTATAATTTTGATATCAAGGATGGTCAGTCCTTGCATCCATAGCTCATAGCCTATGAGTTTGAGAATGGTTCCATTTCTCCAGCCCCATCCCAGTTCTTTACCAAAATAGGGAGAGAACGCTTTATTGTTTCAACACGGATTATCCCTTTAAGCTTGGGACGCATAGCAACATTTGGAACCAAAGTTTTGTCATTGGATTCTATTGAGAAACCCTGAAGCCAATGAATGTGACCAAATGTGACAAACTCCTTTTGTCCAATGGCATATTTTACAAGAAAAACAAGTATTGCTAAAAGTAATTTGCAATTGTTCCCGACAGGTTTCTCCGTCGCTAAACTAAACTGTATTCGGAGTTGATTTGGTGCATTCAGAACAGGCTTTTTTGCATGAGAAAAGCAAGTTTAAACCACCCTAAACCAACTCAGTCCTCGCTAAATTTCCCCATTCAACTCTGTGACATATCCTGTCCTTGGCCTATTAGTGACAACAGCCAATACAGTTCAATGATAAAGCTTGTTCTCCCATCTTCTCAACCTCTGAAGGGGAAAAAGCCAGTCAGGTCTGTTTGAAAATTCACTTGAGCTGGAGAATTAATCAACCATAGTGAATGATGTTTTCTTTTCAACCCCCCCATTCTCTTTTTCTTTTTGAAATGCTTTTGTTCAATCCGTCAACGACATCACCGATTGTAAATAGCTCTTGGATGGCTGAGGAAAGTCTGATTTTAATGGTTTATAGTGCTGGGACGGGGGTATGGGGGGGAGAAATCGAGAGGATAAAATAAAGTGTGGGGGTAGGTAGGGTGGGGGGTGAGTGGGGAAATACCCACGATGCCCATGTTTCATTCATACTGAGTATAGGGCCGCTCCACCATCGCTCCCTGGCTCTAGTTTCATTTAAATGGAAATCAATCGTGCCCGGTGAACAAAAGCTTTAGGGCCGAGGTGCTGGCTGGCTTATTTCTTACTCTGCATTACAGAGAAAGGATTTTTTTGGCAGGGGTCAGTGGAGAGGGGGAGTTGGACATGATGTGCTTTGGCATGACAGGGCTATTCATTTGTTGCGTTATCATGAGGGAACAAGGGTTGTTGTGAGTGTGAGCGAATTACACCCAAGATCAAGTAGTGTTGAAATCACTGGGTCTGTCAAAACAGCGTGCGCACTGTCTTTCTCCACTCAACCTTACCGCTGTGATGTCATCAGCTGGGGATGGGCTTGGCTTGGCTCCAGGCTGTACAGAAACACCTGTGTGTTATTAGCGCCTCCATCACATTTTGTGTTATCTGGTTCACTCAATCAGAATTGTCCCAATCTGTTTAAGTTGATGAAATTCAATTAGTAGCTGGTGCTACTAATAGTGAGAAACAGATTTTAAATGCACACGGTGTGGTATGTGTGTGTCTGCACTCTGCAGGTGTTTGCGTTTGGGGAGATTGTGTATGTGGGGTTTGATTGAAGCGTCACAACTAGCCCTGTAAGCCTTTCTTAGATGTAGTCTAGCTCTGACAGCATTTCAAAAGGAGAATAATTTGCCATACATTTAAAAGAACAAAACAACTTTCACTTACCCTTTGTTTACTGACCACAGTCACATTCAAGAAAGCCTTTTTCCATACTCAGAAATACCTTGAGAAATACCCTTCACCTACAAAAGCAGATGTTGTGGTTACGAGTCCGCGACTAGTCTCACTATGAGATGAGGTTTGCATAGAACAGTTTTTCTTGTTCACGATACAAAGTACATCCAAAAACCGTTCAAGAAAGCATGTTGAATAAGCCATGAACCAAACAAAGTGCAAAAATCCTAAAAGAATTGGTTTGACCTGTGTAATGCTCTGTACATTCCGCTACACTCGCACATCTCCATGGCATTATGCTCCTTCAAAGCCACAAAGCATTGTTATTGTGAATGCATCAAAACTGATTGTCCTCCGTTTATTTCTTCCAGGCCTTACTTTGAAAAGGGGATGAAATGTTCAAATATTGGAAAACATATTGTATTTTCAAAAGAGCTCCATGGGCTTTTTCAGCTGTGCCAAAGTTTCTCTAGGCCCATTTTTCATCTAATCTTCATTTTTTTGTCAAGAGAAAGCATGACCGATTTCAGCCAATCCCTGACACTGTCAGACATGGCTCTCCAAGAGCCTTAACTTATACAAAAGTCCTTACACCACCCCCTCTCCAAAAAAACTGTTGTGCATTCTGTCTTTTGATGAAAATAGGAAAATGTATCAACCAGCAGATTTTGTTTGAGGAGCTCGATGCATTTCAGGGATGATGCGTCCTCTGCACAGCAATACATTATGCAAATGTATTCCAATTAATTTTTTTTGACAAGTAGCTTGGTGTATTATTATATTGTTATGAAATGTCCTATTGTAAACTCAATATTCAAATGATAATTTTGTCTTTTAGTTAAGCACACTTCTTCATCAGTACTCATAATCAATGGTGATAAACCCTGTACATTCTGTTTGCTCAGGATCATTAACTGTTAACGTACAGTAGCAAAGTGTTTCTACAATACTCTATATCTCATCCATTCCTATGTCTATGAATCTGAGTGTGTTTTAGAATAACGAGACCTGCACTAAAAGTGTAATCTTGCTGTTCTACTTGTACTGTAGGTTTCCACAACCCACACATTCTCCAATCATTCAATTTGGACTAGCATTACTCGTGTTCTGTATATGGCTCTTCTATATCATGGGTTATGACTATTTTTACATTAAATGTGTTCTGCTATGCTTTGTCTCGGCGTGAATGCTTCACAATATGCCATATGGACACAGAGCTGGTACACTATGTGGCATAATCCAGAGTTTTGCTCATTTAAATTGTAAATTATACAATGAAAAGCCACTAAGAAGCTTAAAATAACTTTCTACTAAAACATTTTGTCTGTTTTCTGAGTAAAGAACATGCTGGAACTACTGTCCATCTGTTTTCTTTGTGAGTTATACAATACAGGAAAGGGAAGTGAACAGGTTTTATTTTTACATCCTGATAACTTTAGGGGTATTTTGAAGATTAACAGATAGTGGAATGTTTTTCAGGGCCATTTTATTCATGAGGCTTATTGTATGAGGCTCGGCCGTTTCTGAGGTAATGATTTTAAACGTTTTCATAGAAACAGCTTGGCTAGAGTTGAGCAGGCTGTTCGAAAGAGGTGGAAACCTGATTTCAAACATGACTCATCTTGTCATTATCCAGCCAGACTCGCAATTAATTTTAATTTCAAAGTTGAATTCGGTAATGGAAGGTAATGGAAATAACATTTAACAAAGACTAACAGGATAATAATGCCCCTATTCTTCACTTGTCAGCGTGACTCATTTGTCCATGGTTTATTCTGGAGATTTTTTCTCTCTCCACCTTTCTGTTCTGTTTTAAGGACAATCATGATGTGGCCAGTGACACTTTGCTTCTTGAAAGTCCAATATCTTGAAAACTTGACTGCTGACATGCAAAATATTTTGGAACTGTATTAACAGTGCATTAATGAAAAAATTCCCAAATATAGTTTGAGTCGAATTTCCATTTAAAGGTAGAACAGGGAGCTTCTCAGACACCTATGTCTGTATTGTGCCTTTGGCATGTAGTATTGGCCATTCCCTACCTGGAACCAGAGGGACTGTTGGGTTAGATGAGGCTGTCAGAGGCATGATGGACCTGCATAATATCTGTGGAAATGAGACCATGAACAGGACATGTATGTGATTTATTAGAGAAAATGTCATCCACGTTGGTGACAAATCTACAGATAAAATCTACATGAAAATCTGTGAAAAGCTAGGCATGAAATTGCCATCTCTGGAATATCAGAGAAAAAAGGATCAGTACCTCTTCCAGTGCTCTTGGGGGCGCCTCTGAGCTACGTAACATCTACAGTATGTATTCTGTAACATTTTGTAAGCATTTGAAAATATACATAGAAACATGAGTGCCAAAGTATAATAAAACTTGCATTCAAAACTACAGGTAAGTCTTTAGAAGAGTGAGGGAGGGGTAATTTCATAATGTTGAGTGAGTCTGTGGGAAAGGCACATGAAACACATCTCACATTCTTATCTCTGAAATGAGAGACTCAGAGATTAGTCCAACAACGTTTTCACACACACATACACACGCACATGGTCGATAAGGTCTGTTGTATCAGTGTTGTTTCACCATGTCCCTCTGATGAACTCTTCTGGTGTCTTGAGGCCACTCAGTAACACGTTTGTCCCCTCACTACTCTCTGGCCACTTGGTACGACCTGGGAAAAAACACACATGACGTCAATTAATGAAATGTCCGATTATCCAGGGTCAATTCATCTAAGGTCAGATAATCAAATTTAAATTAATCAAACATTGATTATTCTAACAATGAAAACAAATATTTACATAACTGTACATGGCTGACGAACCAATCGAATACAGCCGAACAATGCTTTATGCCATTTGTCAACAATAGGATCTAAGTCAGCAGTCCATTCAGTGATTATGACTGATGTCAAGACTGACTTTAGACACTTACTCTATACAGTGATTTATCCATGTTCACAGTACTGTATCTACATAAACTCATTTAGGCACACAGATACTCACTCATGGTATAGATAGAATACAATAGCATTCAATACCAACACAGAATGATATCCCTAACCATTGCAACCCTGCTGGTCCACTTGGCTTTTTACGTTGTCCCTTTATAGTCAGTCACTTCACTGGAACACTTCCATTACAAATACTGTTGCATGATTGGGCCTGTGTTCCATAATGAGGTCACAGCCACAAAAGCGTTGCCACAGTTGTGTCAGTTGTAGTATATGAAGCTGAAGGTGACGTGTGTGGTTGGGTGTATACTGAATGTGTGTGTGAGTGTGTGTCACATTGATATAAGTGGCTATAGAGGACTACTCACTTCCCTGTGCCCACATGACACCTAGGCATCCGGCATACTTTACCACCTGTGTGATAGAGAACGAGAGAGAGAAAGAGTGAAAGACAATAAGAGGGATAGAAAGAGCTGTTTTTATGATAACAGTACAGTACTAACAGCGTGACTACAACAAAGCAAAGAAACACGGAGGGTTAATGTTTTCTACTCACAGCTAATGACCATAACACCCAGGATGAAGAGCACTGCAGCCATAGACAGACCAACAACACGGAGGAAGTAGTAGTCTGAGCACAGACACAGTGACACATAGATGAGTCTATTACCATGTGATTGTAACCCATGTTTGGAGGCATTGTGGTATTGATAAGTGGATTTTAGCTGCTTGGTTGATCATTATATTTGTGCACTTTGGAAAAAGTCAGATCCTCTTACCATAATTGAATGCTTCATCCCACTTTGCATCTGTGATCAAAGAAAAATACAATATCACTTAGTTGTTGAAAGACACTACTTGCATTGTGTGTTTTTAGAGCATAATAGGTGTAGCCTATATTCCTGCAACAAAGAGAGAGGTGGGTCACATGGGAACAACAACACAATGAGATGACAACAGAGCGGTCTGGTCCAATTGATGTGTTGTTGAAGCCACATCTCAACCCTTACGTGAGCCTGCACAGTGCAGAGGGACACACTCAGAGACTTCTTATCTCTTACATCAGCCACAATCAAGCATTAATCTGAGGACAAGTTAGAGACATCGAGCTGAGGTGCTCTGTTTCACAACTCCTCCAAGGGTTTTGTTTGGGAGATGGGGAATTGTGATACTGTCAAATTTGCTGTGAGATAACAATAACAAACCTCAGAAAACCCCTCCAGATGTAAGGAAAAGTTAGGCTAGGAAAGGCCTTTGTTACCCCAGGCAACAAGAGGAGCGATGGTTTTCTTGATGGTATTTTCAGAGGTGGTTGGAGAGGGTGTCACTACGGACAAAGAGAGAGAGAGCGAGAGATTTAAAAAAATAAACATTTTCTCTGTCAGCATTTTGAGTCCTTATCTCTGTCATATGGACCTGTACATAATTACATCTCATTAAATTCCAGGTGCATTCCTTTTATGTAACACTCACTTTTTTATAGAATTTCAGCATATTTCAATGGCACGACTCTCATAGGAAATCGGGTCAGTCTAATTACACTTTTTAAAGCATATCAGTGGTGTCCTTGTCAGGTGCTGTACAATCCACTGCCTGTCTATCTTAACGAGAAAGGGGAATGTAACATTTGCTAATTACAGAGCTAATTCGATTTAAAATTGCATGCACCCTTGACGTGAAAGACAGAACTGGTTATGGGAGATTCTTTATAGCAAAGCATCCATTCACTATAGCGCTGTTGCAGTGTTTTTCAGGGATTACCAATATGGGTGTTTATTTTTCAGGGAACAGGTCATTCCAATATGTCAAGGAGGGAATAAGAGGTTTGTTATTTACCTGTGTTGGTTAAGGACTTAGTCGTAGGTGTTGTTGACTTGTTTGTGTGAGCTGAGGGGAAAAGCAAAGAGGATGACATTGAGTTAGACGTGTGGCCTTGGTCTGTGGCAGAAATGTTGTAAACACACAATTTAAACTAGAAATGTAATTTTATATGAAATAATATTGTGTGACTTGCTTCAGCTCTTTAAAATGATTTGTGTGGTAGTTGAAGTTTAAAAAGTTTTAATTAAGTGAAGCAGTGAAATATAGTCAAAGTTAAATATATTAAAATATCAGGTCTGGTTACTTTGATAGACTACTATATCAACTGTATTACTGGAGTGTGTTATGTCATGTAAAAATGCCCACAGCGTGACACAGCTGACATTCAATGATTACTGTGAGCAAATCTTTATACTTGTGATTTGCTGTGATTGTGACATCACAGCATGAAAAAGCTCACTTTTTGAGAATTCTCACTGGTCAATTGGATATCTGTGTTTCTTAGGTAGATAACCTCAGTGCCTGATTGAAATTGACACTAAAGTAATGACTACTTTTTAAATATATTATTGTATGTTTTGTGCTTCTGTCTGGGCTGACTAGTTAGCTCGCGTCAGGTAACTTCAGCAACTGGGTGGAATGGCGAGAGTTAGCTGTTTATGTGTTAACATAGCGAGTTCTGCATTGCCTCTTTGCTGGAGCAATTTTGATTGGTAGAAGTTCTGATTTCAGATTTATATAGCAGAGAAATTAGACTAAGATGTCATAGCCTCTAAGGTTTTGTATAAATTGTTGGGATAGTAGCTGACTTGTGTCAAAAGGTACATTGTTTACAGTGAATAGAATGTTGGAAGCCATGGGAGTTTTCAACAATGGGAGCTTTAGAATGTTGAAGAAATGTCTTTAGAGTGGATGAAGTTGTTTTAGGAGGACAGAAAGTTTAATAGTTTAAAAAGTCCAAATGTTATCAAAAAGTTGTATGAAAGAAACTTAATCCAGATGGAATGGCATTTCTATCTTAAACGGTGTAAGAGGAGTGGTGTTCCAGATAACTATAACAAGTCAGTAATAAGTGGTACATCCTTTAAATTGTGGCATTTAATAAATGTTTTACTTAAGTGAATAGGTGAAATATAGTCAGAAGTACAGTCGTGGCCAAAAGTTTTGAGAATGACACAAATATTAATTTCCACAAAGTTTGCTGCTTCAGTGTCTTTAGATATTTTTGTCAGATGTTACTATGGAATACTGAAGTATAATTACAAGCATTTCACAAGTGTTAAAGGCTTTTATTGACAATTACATGAAGTTGATGCAAACAGTCAATATTTGCAGTGTTGACCATTCTTTTTCAAGACCTCTGCAATCTGTCCTGGCATGCTGTCAATTAACTTCTGGGCCACATCCTGACTGATGGCAGCCCATTCTTGCATAATCAATGCTTGGAGTTTGTCAGAATTTGTGTTTTTTTTTTGTCCACCCGCCTCTTGAGGATTGACCACAAGTTCTCAATGGGATTAAGGTCTGGGAAGTTTCCAGGCCATGGACCCAAAATATCAATGTTTTGTTCCCCGAGCCACTTAGTTATCACTTTTTCCTCATGGCAAGGTGCTCCATCATGCTGGAAAAGGCATTGTTCGTCACCAAACTGTCCATGGATGGTTGGGAGAAGTTGCCCTCGGGGATGTGTTGGTACCATTCCTTATTCATGGCTGTGTTCTTAGGCAAAATTGTGAGTGAACCCACTCCCTTGGCTGAGAAGCAACCCCACACATGAATGGTCTCAGGATGCTTTACTGTTGGCATGACACAGGACTGATGGTAGTGCTCACCTTGTCTTCACTGGACAAGCTTTTTTCCAGATGCCCCAAACAATCTGAAAGGGGATTCATCATAGAAAATGACTTTACCCCAGTCCTCAGCAGTCCAATCCCTGTACCATTTGCAGAATATCAGTCTGTCCCTGATGTTTTTCCTGGAGAGAAGTGGCTTCTTTGCTTCCCTTCTTGACACCAGGCCATCCTCCAAAAGTCTTCACCTCACTGTGAGTGCAGATGCACTCACACCTGCCTGCTGCCATTCCTCAGCAAGCTCTTTACTGGTGGTGCCCCGATCCCGCAGCTGAATCAACTTTAGGAGACGGTCCTGGTGCTTGCTGGACTTTCTTGGGCGCCCTGAAGCCTTCTTCACAACAATTGAACTGCTCTCCTTGAAGTTCTTGATGATCCGATAAATGGTTGATTTAGGTGCAATCTTACTGGCAGCAATATCCTTGCCTGTGAAGCCCTTTTTGTGCAAAGCAATGATGACGGCACGTGTTTCCTTGAAGGTAACCATGGTTGACAGATGAAGAACAATGATTCCAAGCACCAATCTCCTTTTGAAGCTTCCGGTCTGTTATTCGAACTCAATCAGCATGACAGACTGATCTCCAACCTTGTCCTCATCAACACTCACACCTGTGTTAACGAGAGAATCACTGACATGATGTCAGCTGGTCCTTTTGTGGCAGGGCTGAAATGCAGTGTAAATGATTTTTTGGGATTCAGTTCATTTGCATGGCAAAGAGGGACTCTGCAATTAATTGCAATTCATCTGATCACTCTTCATAACATTCTGGAGTATATGCAAATTGCCATCATACAAACTGAGGCAGCAGACTTTGTGAACATTAATATTTGTGTCATTCTCAAAACTTTTGGCCACGACTGTACATATTTCATCATAAATAACTACAGTCAGACTACTACACTTTTAGTCATAAGGAATTAGAAAAAAAATTAGGCTATTATTTTGCATCTAGTGGAAGAAGTTTAGAAGTTTGTTAGTTTTGACAAATTGAGGCTGGTATAGTAGAGGCAGTGACTGTTTTATAAATAGTTGTTAGTAGACTTTAGTGGGGGACTAGGACGTAGTAAGTAACCCAGAAGTACTAGTAGCAAAACATTGCAGTAGTAATTCAGAATGTTTTAGGTAGGTAGGCCATGGGTTAGCTATAGTAAGTGGGGTCACTATTGTAGTTTGGTTAGTGAGTGTGGGAGTTGTTATAGTGGGTTAGTTTAGTGGGTTGGGGTGAGATGTGTGTCATAATCAGTTTTATGTGCTCCCCGAGTGCTATAATCAGATTTTTTAGAAGATAGTATGTGGAATGGAATAGCTCCGCAGCCCGTTAAAAAGTCCCTTTATTCCACCAACCCCCAAAAGGAAACAAAAAGACTAGCAGTAAACAGTAACTATAAGAGGTTTTGATGAGAAGGCAGAAGGTTTTGGTTCCTCTGGTCCCAGGTCCAGCTCTGCCTCACATCTGTACTCTACTTCACCCTCATATCTTCTGTGGGTGATGGTGATAGTGGAGGACATATCCATTGGTTTCTTTGTGGAGTCATTAAACCTTTGAGTCTCTATAGTTTCATTCCCTTTGTACCACCTCACAACCAGGTTCTGTAAAGGAGCGATGTTCTGGATGTCACACTGCAGCTGGTACTCCTTCCCCTCCATCATTGGACCAGAGTGGCTCAGAGGAGAGATAGACACACTGTCTGGAGCCTCTAGAGACAAAATAGTTACACTTAGTGAAATATAATGGATTTTACTGACAAAACTCACAAATATAAGAAAAACAAAAACAACTTACTGTAGAGAACGACAGGGAGAGTCTCAGTACACTGACTTCCATTTTGTGGATTGATGTAGCATTTAGGTTTTATTGTCCAGTCTATGAGGCTTCCCACAGTCCGTCCAGGTGACAAAGTTGACATTTTCATGCAGATCTGTACCTCCGAACGTGGCCTCCCACCCCATCCCTTCGGGGTCTGTGGATGATGTGCAGTTGACTGAGACGGAGTCTCCATGTCTCACCACTACTCTGGGAGGGTTGAGCTCAACAGGACAGGAGGCATGTGTAGGCGCACCTACAGTTCAGAGCATGACAGAGACCATAATCATATCATTTACTTTCTCAAGCAGACTTAGCTTTAAACAGAAAATATATCCCAAGTATAGGCCTAGAATACAGAACAAATTAAAAATAGGCTACAGGAAGTGCCTTTTTCAGAAGGCAGTTTCTAATCAGTAACGTTAAAGCAGCAAAATGCTAACTTTTGGGCAACCTGACCAAATTCACATAGATATGCGAGTTATACTGTAGGTCTGTCATTCTTCATTGAAAGCAGGTCTAAGAAGTGGTAGATCAGTTCTGTGTGCTCTATTTCTTTGGTTCAGTTTTTGCATCTCTTACTTTCAGTTTTGTACACCAGCTTCAAACAGCTGACAATACAAGATTTGTGGCTGTGGAAAATATATTTCACATCGGTTTAGATGGTAAAATGATTCTCTACAGTATACAGTGCATTCGGGACGTATTCAGACCCCTTGACTTTTTCCACATTTTGTTACGTTACAACCTTATTCTAAAATTGATTACATAGTTTTAGACACCTGGGAGCCAGAAATCTTTCTGATTGAGAGGGGGTCAAATACTTATTTCCCTCATTAAAATGCAAATGATTTTATAACATTTTTGTTTTTCTGGATTTTTTTTTTGTTATTCTGTCTCTCACTGTTCAAATAAACCTACTATTAAAATGATAGACTGATCATTTCTTTGTCAGTGGGCAAACGTACAAAATCAGCAGGGGATCAAATACTTTTTCCCCCTCACTGTAGGTTAGACAGTCCAGTGCAATATGAATGTTCAATACGCACAATAAGCTGACTGGTTAGGTGATTTGTGAAATTAACAAATTATTGTATTTTGTTAAATTTACAACAACATTCCAACCTTTTTTGCCTTATCTAGTACATTTATGGCATGATTCCACTATTTGTATCCGTTTGCATCAGTTTCAATGCAGGACTTTTATTTTGAAGGCGAACTGTCGATTCTACTATTGTAGCTAATTGTTATTGTGGCTCAGTTCACATAGGTGCTACAGTACGTGGGGTCGCTATTGTAGTTTGGTTTGTGCCAGTGGGGTTTCTTATAATGGGTTAGTTAGTGGGTTGGGTTGGGTTGAGCTGTGTGGCATAATCAGTCTTATTTGCTCCCACAGTGCTATAATTTCATTGGTAAAATACATTTATGTTCTGATTTTAGATTTGAAAAGCAGAGAACTAGAAGATTTCATATGCTCTACGTTTTTGTCCAAGTTGTTGGGAAAGTGGGCAAAAATGTAGTTCTGAAAAGTTGGGAGAAAGTTGTCAATGTTGTTACTAAAACAGCTGTATCGTTTGACTGGTATAATATATTCTATTCTGATTTCACATTTGTATAGCAGAGAAGTAGACTAAGATTTCATACGCTTTGCGTTCTTGTCTAACTTGGGAAAGTGGTCAAAATGGCAGTTCTTTCAAAAGGTTGAGAGGAGAAGTACTTGATGCTCTTACTAAAACAGCTTCATCGTTTGATTGGTAGAAGATATTTATGTTCTGATATCAGTTCTGATATCAGATGTTCTGGTGATGTGCAAGGAATGTTTCCAAGAAACCATTCCCTTAATGTCAAATATAACTTACCCAGAATGGGGTTACCATGTTCTCAGAAGTAAAGATATCAATGTTCTAGACATCTTTCATGGTAAGGTTGCAAGAACAGTCATGTGTCCAGTTTTCTGTGTTATGAGAATATCCATCAACGTCCCATCAAACATGGTTGCCATGTTCTCAGAACATAAGACATTGTTCTAGACACTTTTTATGGGAACGATGCAGGAACATTTCTGTGTATCATTTGTCAGGATGTCGCCTGATGGTCCTAAATAAATGTTTCCCCCCCAAAAAGTTGAATTACACATCACGCCTTGTTAATGTTGCATATACACAATTATTCAACATGTCTTCCCCTAGGATTTGAATTCACAACCTCTTGGTTCACGGTACGGTAATCTCAATGATTTCATTGACTTATTTCAGTATTTTAAGAGCTTTTTCTATAGTTGTCTAATGTTATTGGGGCATGTTAAGCTGTTTTAATGATACTCCTGAATTACTATGATCAATGATATAGTTTTTGTACTTTAACAGAGCTGAGATTTACTCCAAAGTGCACTCAACCTATTGTGTACACCTATTGAGCTGTTTCATATTCATGAGTGCCAAAGGAGGAGGGGTTAGGGTTTCTTCTGGACAGGGCCTAACTATACTGTACCCAAAGTAAATCATAGGAACTCAGTTGGGGTCTCAACTTACTATTGAGAGTTAAAAATAGTAGTATACACAAGGTGCAATTTTGGTTGTGTGTAAGCAGTTTCTCTTGTTATGTCAGTCACTGACAGTCACTAAATTATCCTATGTCTGCATATATATTTTGTTAAGTCTAGCGGCCAGCTATCTAAACTTGTAGTAATCATTGATTTTGTTAGTCGATTCTCACTCAAATACACTAGAAGACCAAAAGTAAAATATTTAATTCCAAAATCATGGGCATTAATATGGAGTTTGTTTCCCCTTTGCTGCTATAACAGCCTCCACTCTTCTGGTTGGGCATTCCACTAGATGTTAGAATATTGTTGAGGGGACTGGCTTCCATTCAGGTAGAGCATTAATGAGGTTGGGCACTGATGTTGGGTGATTAGGCCTGACTTGAGTCAGCGTTCCAATTCATCCCAAAGGTGTTCGATGGGGTTGAGGTCAGGGCTCTGTGCAGGCCAGTCAAGTTCTTTCGCACCAATCTCAACAAACCATTTCTGTATGGACCTCGCTTTATATATGAGGGCATTGTGATGCTTAAACAGGAAAGGGCCTTTCCCAAACTGTTGCCACAAAGTTGCAAGCACAGAATCATCTAGAATGTCATTGTATGCTGTAACGTTAGGATTTCCCTTCACTGGAACTAAGGGGCCTAGCCCGAACCATGAAAAACAGCCCCAGACCATTATTTCTCCTCCACCAAACTTTACAGTTGGCACTATGCATTGGGGCAGGTAGCGTCCTCCTGGCATCCGCCAAACCCAGACTTGTCTGTCGGACAGTCTGATGATGAAGCGGGATTCATCACTCTAGAGAAAGTGTTTCCACTTCTCCAGATGGCGGCGAGCTTTACACCACTCCAGCCAACGCTTGGCATTGCGCATGGTGATCTTAGGCTTGTGTGCGGCTGCTCTGCCATGGAAACCCATTTCATGAAGCTCCAGATGAACAGTTCTTGTGCTGACGTTGCTTCCAGAGGCAGTTTGGAACTCGGTAGTGAGTGTTGCAACAGAGGACAGTCCCGTTCTGGTGGTCCCGTTCTGTGAGCTTGTGTGGCCAACCACTTCGCGACTGAGCCGCTGTTGCTCATATATGTTTCCACTTCACAATAACAGCACTTACAGTTGACTGTGGCAGTTCTAGCAGGGCAGAAATTTGACGAACTGACTTGTTGGAAAGGTGGCATACTATGACGGTGCCACGTTGAAAGTCACTGAGCTCTTCAGTAAGGCCATTCAACTGCCAATGTTTGTCTATGGAGATTGCATGGCTGTGTGCTCGATTTTATACACTTGTCAGCAACGGGTTTGGCTGAAATAGCCGAATCCGCTAATTTGAAGGGGATCTACATACTTTTGTATATATAGTGTATGTCAAAGTGTGTCAAATATTTAAGTTTACTTTTTTTTTTAAAAGCACTGTGTGTGAGTATCACTTGCGAACAGACAAGGAGCTATCAGTGGTTCACCAATCAGGTCCTTGATTGGCTCGGTAACAAGGCGGGATGTGTAGTGTTCTGGGTATGTTTTGTTTGACATTAAGGGAACGTTGTCCTTACTATAACGCCAAAACATGCTGAAAAGGTTCTCAGAAGGTTTTTGCCCACAAAGATAGAATGTTACCCTAAATAACGGAAAACTGGACACTCAAACATTAAAGGAACATTAAGGGTAACATCATAAAAACATTATCTCTCGCTAGAATTGTTAGCTGGGTAGATAGAGTGGTGTGAATGTATTCAAAGTCTGTCATAATAATTGTCTTGTGAGCGGGCAGTGCAGCGTTGTTATGAAGGGGCTGCTCTGGCCAACACAGAGGTGGATTTTCCTGGCCCTGAGAGACGGGAAAAGCAGGCCTTTGTACACACTCCACTCCCCATCAATACCTTCCAATTAACCACTCCATGATGAATTGCTACAAGCCCGCTATTGGCCCACAGGTTTCCCACAAGGAAACGTGATTAGAACTGAATCTATTTTCTATCAGGGAAATCGGTTCTGTTGCTGAATTCCTGTGAGGTCATTTTAGATATTTACAATGTGGTTCATAGGAGGAGAGATGTCACTGAAAAAAACTGTGGCTCGAGACTGTTTAGACCCCTAGGGGTTTCGCAGAGGTAGGGCAGGTGGTCCGCAAAAATATATGGCAAAAATGTATAGATTTGTATGAAAATCACTAGCAACAAGAGACTGAACAAAATTTTAAATATATACCTACTTTAGAAAAGAGGGGAATATCTTATTTTTTAATGATGTCTTTATTTCTCAACTCCTAATATTGAGCAAATGAAACTCATTGGAGCTCATTACACTCACTGGAGTATCTGACATAGGCTTTGAAAAAACTCCAGAGAATACCAGTCGCGGTGAATGACGCTAGCTGCTGGCAAGCTTTCTTGACTTGGACATACATTTTTGTCAACAAATTGCTAACCTTTGTTTAACCAGCTAAACAGCTGCTAGCAACATGTATGTGAAGTAGGGCTGGCACATCTGTCGTATAATAATCATCACAATTATTGTAATAGATTTATTTTAGGAGAAGGGAGAGATTGAACTTTATATTCAAGTAGATATGGCTCACCCAATAGCAGTTTTCATTTTTACATGGAGAGGGTGAAGTTAGTAATCATTTTACGAGCAGAACGGCCCAGTTGGGAGGAGAAGCTTGGTTTCCAAAAGTTCAAAGTGGTCAAAACCATTTGTTTTTGAGACAATTATGACAACTGTGGCCATTTGCATTACATTTAATTGTTACCCAAAATTCTATAATCATTGCAGCCCTAGCTTGGAGTTACCTTTCTAACTAATAGGCTATGTTAGAGTTTACACTTTTCCAATTATAATGTGTGGAGGTCAAAATAATGAAAACCTATCTACCAAATCTACCAAATCTATTCATTTTGAAATGTTGATTACTTGTCCTTCTCATTATCATTCACCGGATGATAGACAAAACATCTGAAGAAAAAAAACATGTTTTGATAACATATAATGGGGGTCCCTGGGCAAGGAAAGGTGAAGACCTCTGGATTAGACACATTTTAGTTTGAGATGAGAAAGGGAGAGAGTGTGTATGCAGTATGTTTATATATGAGAACAGTGTGTGTGACCGTGGGTGCACGCATGTGTATGTGTGAGAGAGAAATAAATTGTTATTTTTGATGACTTACCTGGTAGCGTGAGAAACAGACATACTTCCGTCCAGCTCAGCTGAATCTGAAAGACGGAGCACGTGAAGAAGTGAGAGATAGAAATGAGTGAGAGATTGATTGTGGTACAGAGTCTCAGCAGGGTCTGTAATTAATACAGCGTTAAGCTGACTACTACTTCAGCTGGAAATCTGCAAGATAAGCAAAGGCCCTTAAGCAGCAAAGGTGACACTGCAATGAATACAGATCACTTAGAGACAGCCACACAGGCACATCTGTTATACCGATAATAGATTACAACAGACACATGACAAGCACACATCTATCAACCTTCATTAACACCCTGCTTGTTTGTGTGCTCCTGCTGCACGTAAACACACACTCTCTAATCTTCTCTCTGCCCATTATAGGGCTGAGTAACAGGTTTCAGAACCAGCTCCTATCTTTACAGTAGCTGTAATGGTTTTGTAATGATTCTCTAATGGCTTTCTAAAGGTACTCTACACAACGAGACAGACACTACGAGCTACTGTGTGGAACAAGGAATGCGATCATGTAGGCCCATGACTAATATCAGTATAAAGAGGAAGTAGCCGTGTTACTGGTTTCATGTCAGTCACTGAGGGTACATGTGTCACACCCTGATCTGTATCACCTGTCTTGTGATTGTCTCCACCCCCTCCAGGTGTTGCTTATTATCCCTGGTGTATATATCCTTGTGTTTTCTGTCTCTCTGTGCCAGTTCGTCTTGTATGTTTTTCAAGTCAACCATCGGGTTCTCCGTACTCCTGCTTCTATTCCCTTTTGCTAGTCCTCCTGGTTTTTGACCCTTGCTTGTTTTCTGGACTCTGTACCCGCCTGGCTGACCATTCTGCCTGCCCTGACCTCGAGTCTGCCTGCCACTCTGTACCTCCTGGACTCTGAACTGGTTTTGACCTTTTGCCTGTCCACGACCATTCTCTTGCCTACCCCTTTTGGATTGTTTAATAAATATCAAGACTCAAACCATCTGCCTCCCGTGTCTGCATCTGGGTCTTGCCTTGTGCCGTTATAACATTTCTTTTGAAACACAGGAAATTGTACTCATAACGGTTGTTTCTACCACTTCTCACCCCCACACCAAAGTGCAGCCAAGCACATTTTTCACACAATAAAGATGGCTGACAATATCAAACGAAACGTATAATATGATATACAAACTGGATGAGTGCACTCACATTTTCTAATCCATGGAATTATACTGAAGCCCTGTTTCCATTTTTCCAACTGAAAGCCATGATCTCTGTATAGTTACACATATCATCACACAGCACACGGCCCTAATTTAGCTGAGGGGGAAGTTTGAGGTCGCTACCGCCGCTCCTTCAGCCATCACACTGTAAATCCTTTCTGAACTCCTTAGTGTTGCCAACTAAAAATCTAGTTGCAGAATGAGGATCTGTCATAACAACAACACTTACAGCAATCAGGTGATACTCTCAGAGCTTTCTCTGAGACACACAACTAGTGTACAGGGTCATAATAGCTTTTTCTAATCACTCATCTGCACCATATGGTAATCATAGACATAAAATAACAGGCAAACAAGTAAACACATTCATTCTGAGGAGAATCACAATCACCCTGACAACCTTTTAGTTCTGAGAAAAAGCAGTTGTGGATACAGAAAAATAACATCATCAGTAAACCAACGAGGAACCCAATGATTATTTGTTCTAGAGGGATGGAGAGCAGAGAGCAAGGTGGATGAATCAGGAAAGGAGGGAGGGATTGACAGCCAGAGGAGTGTTTTGGTGTTGTATCAGTACCTAGCTGAGATCCCCTGACCTATTCTGATGGCAGCATGTCCTCAGGGGAGGCTGTGACAGGTGAGCGTCAGTGGGCATCATGAGGCTTGACAGCTCAGATTAGCGGGTTACGCCAGTCCTAATTTCACTCTGAAGCCTCTGAAGCATATGTCAAGGCAAGGGCCTGTTCGCCTGGGGCTGTCCCAGCCTCCCTACCAGACTCTCTCTCACCCAGCCTCCCTACCAGACTCTCTCTCACCCCTCTAACCCCCTGTCTGGCCTTCTCTATCTCTCTCACTCACTCACCCATTGTCTGTTTATCTTTCTGTGTATCTGTTTGTCTGTCCATCTCGAACATCCGCCACATGCTCTCTCTCTCTCTGTCTCTCACTTCACATATCTTACTCTCTCCCTTTCTCATGAGTACCAATGTCCCTCCCTTCCTCATTTCCTCTTTGAGCCCCAAAGAAAGCCATTCAGCTCACCTTGGTGTCCATCCTGAGTTGTTGCGTAGTTCCAGAGCAGCATACACGGTCCCTTTCCTCTGTGTGTCAGTCAGGAACCATTAGTTAGTCGATCACACCCTTCTGCTCAAGACTTCCTTGTTCCATCCCTTGCGCAATACACTTTTTTCTCTCTCTCTGTTTGCTGGCTCTCACACGTGGGCCACGTCACTTCCTTTTTTGTTCTGTCTTCCAGACTAGTCTCTCTCACTGTCAGTCAGTCTGCCTCAATCGTCTGTGTTAGTGTCTTATAGCCAGACGGCTGGTGTTTGCGGCTGGTGTCTGTCTGTCTGTCTGTCTGTCTGTCTGTCTGTCTGTCTGTCTGTCTGTCTGTCTGTCTATTTCTCTCTGTTGGTGTTTGCTTGTCTTTGTCTGCTTGTCTTTTTGGCTGCCTCTCTCCATATCTGTGTTTCTGCGTCTCTCTTTTGACAGCTTCTCTCCATGTCTGCATGTGTGTCTGCATGTCTCTCTTTTGCATTGTACCCCGTCTCGTGCTCGCCAGTCAGTCTGTCTTTCTGTACTCCCACATTGGCCTTACAGTACTCAGAATAAAGACCAGATAGACAGACACTAAATACATCTTTCGAATTCTTCAGAAAATGTCCAAATGTGACCCTGGAGACTTTTCAATGCTGTCGCCTTTTCAATGTATTGTACACCTTTAAACGTAGGGAATGCAGCCAAAAATTGTACGCAAAAAGTTTCAATAAAAAGAATACTTAATTCTCACAGTACTCATACATTTAAGCATCATCAAAGATTAGTGGGAAGGGAACTGTCCTTCACAGATTCAATTAGCGCAGAACTTCCAGTAAGAAAGTGCATTGAAGAAGCATAGTACTGTACTGAGAAACACAATAAGGAAAATAGCCCCACTGGACACAGATGTCAGCTCAACGTCTAGTTTTGATTTACATTTGTTTGACTTGTCAACTAACGAGTATTCAAAGTGAAATCAACAAATACAAATTACAGTGTCGTTCACTTAGGTTAAAAGTTAGTTGAAAAAAGAATAAATACTCTTACGTTTATGATAATTTTTTTCAAATGCAATTAGATTTCCATGTTGATTCAACATCACATTTATTTTTGTGGGTTGAAATTACAGCATTGATTCCATCAGTTATAGCCCAGTGGGGTGATGCTCTTGGAGAGTTGTCAGCACAGCCTCTCCAGCCACTACAATATTACACAACAGTGATTCCAGTCCAGGCCGGTCACAATGGACAATGGGGCCAAATCAGGCCCTCAAACAGAGGACACAGTCTTCGTTGCAGGAGTTGGGGTGGCTTTTGGACTGTCCCCATCCAGTCACGTTCTTTACTTCTCAACATGCTGTACATCCTCCTCCTTCTCCTCCTCACAATACATGCCACTGGCCACACTGCACCAGACCACTGGATATAATACTGTTTTTAAAACCTTTTCATCTCTTTTAGATTTCAGCAGGTAGTCTTCAAACAGGTGAACACAATCCAAATCAAATTTGATTGGTCACACCTCTCTTTGTTAGCGATGGCTGTTTACAGTCTGATGGCCTTGAGATATAAGCTGTTTTTCAGCTTTGATGCACCTGTACCTGCCTTCGGGATGGTGCAGGGGTGAACAGGCAATGGCTCAGGTGGTTGTTGTCCTTGATGATCTTTTTGGCATTCCTGTGACATCTGGTGCTGTAGGTGTCATAGACGGCAGGTATTTTGCCCCCGGTGATGCGTTGTGCAGACCGCACCACCCTCTGGAGAGCCTTGCGGTTGTGGATGGTGCAGTTGCCGTACCAGGCGGTGATGCAGCCTGACATGATGCTCTCAATTGTGCATCTGTAAAAGTTTGTGAGGGTTTAGGTGACAAGCCAAATGTCTTCAGCCTCCTGAGTTTGAAGAGGCGCTGTTGCGCCTTCTTCACCACACTGTTTGTGTGAGTGGACCTTTTCAGTTTGTCTGTGATGTGTACGCCGAGGAACTTAAAACTTTCCACCTTCTCTACTGCTGTCCCATCAATGTGGATAGGGGGGTGCTCCCTCTGCTGTTTCCTGAAGTCCACTGACCATGGCTGAGAATCACAGGCACATACTCTACTGCAGTGGTCCCCAACCCCCGGGCCGCGGACCGGTACCGGTCTGTGGGTCATTTGTTACCGGGCCGTAGAGAAAGAATAAATAACTTACATTATTTCCGTTTTATTTATTATCTGAGTCTGAACAATGTTTTACTTTGAAAAATGAACGCGGAGCACAGACACCTTCTCTTATACACAGAAATAAGATGGTTATCCCGAGGGATATCGCTGGCCAGTGTTTAAATTACGAGAGCCGCTGCAGAGATTTCTCTCAGAAAAAATGTCACCGCTGGCAGCACATTTCAGTGACGAGGAATGGGTCGCAAAACTCGCTTACTTGTGCGACATATTCAACCTGCTCAATGAACTCAATCGGTCACTTCAGGGGAAAATGACAACTGTCTTCAAGTTGGCAGATAAAGTAGCTGCATTTAAAGCCAAACTGGATTTGTGGGGACGGCGCATGAACAGAGGTATATTTGACATGTTTCAAACATTCGCAGGGATTTTGGAAGAGACTGAGCCCGAGCCTTCATTGTCCCAGCTGGTGCACGATCACCTGTCTTTGCTTTTAAGAGTTTGAGCGCTACTTCCCAACCACAAAAGACCCACAAACTGCCAAGGAATGGATTCGCGACCCATTTGTCAACAAACCAGGTGAATCCAGCATGTCTATGCAAGAAGAAGATCAACTGCTGGAGATCGCAAATGACGGCGGCCTTAAAAGTATGTTCGAGACAACAACTCTGCCGGTGTTCTGGATTAAAGTCACGGCAGAATACCCTGAGATCGCCACAACAGCATTGAAAACCCTGTTGCCATTTCCGACATCCTATTTGTGTGAAGCGGGATTTTCTGCAGTGACAGCAACCAAAACAAAATTACGGAGTAGACCGGACATAACACATAAGCAACACACTTCAGGTGTCATTGTCTCCCATTACCCCTAGATGGGACCGTCTCGTTGCAGAGAAACAAGCTCAGGGCTCCCACTGATTTAGCGTTATGGTGAGTTGTATTTTTCATGCACTTTATATTTGTTTTTGTGTTGTATCTTATTTTTAAGGCATGTTTAAATGTTACCATAGCGACCAGAGTGTTAGGGGGCAGAGAGGATGTTACTCATGTTATGTTGTTGGTGCGATGTTACGAGGACGCTGCTAATAAAGTTGCATACGAATACACAGTGGATTCACGTTTATTATTATATTTAAAAAATACCACCGTTTTTATGCCGGTCGTATCATTTTATTTTGTGTATTTATCCGCCACACCTTAAAGGCCGGTCCGTGAAAATATTGTCTGACATTAAACCGGTCTGTGGCCCAAAAAAGGTTGGGGACCGCTGCTCTACTGTATTCTACAGATGTCTTCAGCAAGCTTACAGTAATGCAATGCTGTCAACATATTGTACAATGGTGAACATTGGACACTGAAATAATACTTTCTGTCGGTTAAACATTGTTTTTCTATTACCTCCATGGCTATTAAATGGCAATAGACATACCTCAATGCATGTTACACAGCTTTAAAAGCGCTGTGCTGTTATAGCCTACCCAACATGCAAATGTTACTGGTTTTATTGTATTCTGGTGTTCTTTATTAACCACGTGGTCCAGACAGGGAGGAACGTGTATGCCATGCCATCAAAGCCATTAGCTAACATCAATAGTTAAAGAGGTTCACCATACTCTTTTAGTTTTAGCATGTATTCAAATCAGCCTTCATCAAATATTAACCATTAATTCTGTTTTTATTTCAAAGCTGCCTTTCATAAGACAACTCTTCTATTTTTTTTGGAGTTACATCCAAATCTAAAACTCACTTTGCATTCTCTTTGCTCACATAACCCGCTCCAGGAAACTGCGCTAAAGATGTCTGTATGTGTCACAGGGATTGGACCAAAACGCAGCGGGAACATGTAAACTCATCTTCTTATTTTATTAAAGAAGGAAAACAAAAAGAAACACGTATAGAAAAACGACACTAAACAGACCCGTCAGGTGCACAAACACAAAACAGGAAACAACTATCCACAAATTCCATAGAAAAAAACACCCCTCTTAAATAGGACCTTCAATTAGAAGCAATGAGGAGCAGCTGCTTCCAATTGAAGGTCAACCCAATAAACACCACATAGAAATAGACATACTAGAACTAACATTGAAATAGACTAACAAGACCCCGAAACACTAAACAAACACCCCCTGCCACACCCTGACCAAACTACAATAACAAACAACCTTTTTTCTGGTCAGGACGTGACAGTATGTACTCTCAGGTTTCTGTAGAGCAGGACTAGGGTAATTTCAATTTCATCTCTACTGTACTTAGTTCAGGAAGTGAAAATGTGATGCAGCATATAGGGTAAGGTTTTACTGATTGTATGGTTTGTGTTACGGCATTGGTTCAGCAACCTTATTAGCCACCTGGGATTGACAAAGGTCTATTCACTTTTATTGCAGTGTATTTTGTTCTATTGTGTAGAAAAAGGGTATAGAAAAGAGGTGTATAAAGAGGAAAAAACATATTGTACTTTTAAGCTAATTCATTTCTCCATTTGTTTCCTGTTCCTACTCGTACCGTTGGGACCTTCTTCTGCACATAATACATCAAACTACCCATGACATGAGAGAAGAGAAATGGACGTTGACGTGCCTGTATTAGGCTGTCAAACCTTCAATTTAGCAGATTATAGTTCCTCTCCACTCCTCCATGATGCATCGGCAGCAGGAGAGAATAGGCTTTCATTTGAATACCTGCTTGTCACTTTGACTGGAACTTAAACAATTGTTCAGTAATGAGACAAATGTGTCTTGACAGTCCATGATGGAAAATAACACACCTTTTATTTAAACTAGGCAAGTCAGTCAAGAACAAATTATTATTTACAATGACAGCCTAGGAACAGTGGGTTATCTGCCTTGTACAGAGGCAAAACAATAGATTTTTACCTTGTCAGCTCGGGGATTCAATCCAGCAACCTTCTGGTTACTGGCCCCACGCTCTAACCACTAGGCTATCTGTCACCCCTAATTGAGAGACAGCACCAGCAGTCTGGTGAATCATTGGGATTCATCTCTTTCATATCTGGGTAGCTGGGTAGAGACAACCGCAGATTCCTGGCAATGTGGGGGAAACGCATATAGAATAGACGATAGAAGAACACAGACTTCATCATTATCAGTCAAGTGCTTGATCTCAAATAGACCCTAACTGTAAATATTTCCACAACTGTGTTCACAACAGTTACGTTTTCAGGCCAATTTGGTTAGAATTTTCCCAATACAGAGTAGTAATAATAAATAATATCTGAGATCTCCTGGGAGACCTCCTCCAGAAATAGAATAGGTCTTAAAGCAGGCGGAATGATCCTCATTAAAATAGAACCAGTGGCTTATTCTATTTTTCCCCTTGGAATGAGTAAATCAAGATGATGTTTTCGACTCTGTCTGTGTGTATTTGTCTGTGTGTGCACTCGTGACTGATATGAAAAATCAAGCTTAAGGGAGAACGAGGAAGTAGGGTGTTGGTTGGTTGTGTCTGTGTGTATAATATTGTATGTGTTTGAGTGTGTAAGTGTGTGTTCAATGTGAGTTTTATGCAGAGGGCTATGAGGAAGTAGTGTTGTTCTTTGTCCTCCTGGGACACACACACACACACACACACACACACACACACACCAGATATTATGGGAAGTGGGAGGAGGAACATCTCTGTGTGTGTTTGTGTAGATGCTATGCTCTCAGGACAATGTTTGTAGGACAATTCCTAATCTGAACCCTCACCTGAATAACACCACCAAGTCAGGTACATTTATAACCAGGTACATTGTCAAAATGTTCATATCAGTTAAATTTGTACAGACCAGGGATAAATATCCTAACTACCCAGCTGCACAATAAAACCAAGTTAGAGGGCTATCTGAGGGTAGACTTTCTACCTAGATCTTAAATTACATCTATCTGTCATACTCTCTCTCTCCACTCGCTTACCCTCTCTCTCAGCCTCCCTTCCTCTCTCTCTCGTCGCAGAGTAGGACTAATGGCCTGCATGGTCTCTGTCTACAATGATGAGTTGAAACTGAAATGTGAAAGACAACAGGATTAGCGGGAGGGAGGCAGACTGTTGATACAGTGTGGTGGTTTTACCTTTACAACACATTACCACGCTCAATTACTGCCTTCATGCCCGACCTTCAGAGGCTCACCCCAGGGCTGGAGGGGTGAACCGGGAGTGCTCAGGGTCTCTTTGTTTCAGAGGAGGGGGGAGGAGGTTGGGGTGAGAGGGTGGGATGGGGGAGGTTGAGGGGGAGGTAGGTGGAGGAGGTTTGGGCAGTGACCATGTGTTGTAATAGTCCCAGGCTTCGTCTGCCGCTGTGAGGGACGTGTGTCACAGACAGACAGATTGTTCAAAAGGGCAAGGTGCCCGCGGCAAGCAGGCGCATGGAAGATGGTTTCCGTTTGGGCGACGCTGCGAGTCCTGCTTCACATATGGCCCAAAAGTGCCAGCGGATGTCTGACTGTCTCCCTTGACTGTCTGTGTCCCTGTCTATCTGTCTGTCTTTCTGCCTTTCTGAGTGCAGGGTCTGTAGGATGTAGTACTGACTGGGCTAAAGGGAAGTGGAATGGAGGAGGGTGGGAAGGAAGAGTAGAGTGGAGTGGGAGGGAGGAGGGTGGGAGAGAGAAGGGCGGAGTGGGAGGGAGGGAGGAGGGTGGGAGAGAGGAGGAGAGGGATGTAGGGCATTGGGGTAGGAAGCTGGTCTGGGGAGGATGGAGGGAAACCTGTGGCCCCACATGACTGAGAACTTGATTGAAGTTTACGGTCATCTCTGTCCACGCACTTCGAGGCTGCGTTAAAACAATGACTGCTAAATGATCCAAGACCAGCTCAGTTAATCCCTACCATTGTTACAATGAGTCATCATAATGCTGCATCAAATGTACATGATCTTAGGGGCATTGGCAAACATGATGTAAGTAATTGAATTTATGTACCCCTAATTGCACCGAATACATCTGTTTATCCTACAGCTATTGTAAGCAGTAATCATGAGGCTATAAACCAGTTACACTGTTAGCACTGAGGCGGTGTGCAATTGTAGGAAGACCACTTTATGTAAATAACATGAGCTACCTCTGATAAGTTTCCCAGTAAAGCATTAAAAACAATCAAGCAACCCAGAAAAGTGCTAAAAATAGCCCATATTAACATATGTAGCCTAAGAAACAAGGTCCATGAAGTCAATAACTTGCTTGTAACAGATGACATTCATATTCTGACTATCTCTGAAACTCACTTAGATAATACCTTTGATGATACAGTGGTAGCAGTACATGGTTATAACATCTACCGAAAAGACAAATGCCAACGGAGGCGATGTTGCAGTTTATATTCAGAACCACATTCCTGTAAAGCTTAGAGGCGATCTAATGTTAAATTCTGTTGAAGTAATATGGCTACAGGTTCATCTGTCTCACCTAAAGCCCATTCTTGTGGGAAGCTTCTGTAGACCACCAAGTGCTAAAAGTCAGTATCTGGATAATATGTGTGAAATGCTTGATAATGTATGTGATATCAACGGAGAAGTATATTTTCTGGGTGATTGAGGGATCGGCGTCCCGTCAACGGGACAGTGGTAAATCACGTAGCGCCTTTTGTCACCATCGCAGATTTTAGAGAAACAACAAATGTCGGTACATATAAGTGTCTTATATCGGCTGAAAGCTTAAATTCTTGTTAATATAACCGCACTGTCCAATTTACAGTAGCTATTACCTAACAACAAAACATTTTTTTCACCGCGATATGTTTGATAAATTCACCTCTGAAGGTGAAATGTATACTTACATTCTGAAATCTTGCTCTGATTTATCATCCAAAGGGTCCCAGAGATAACATGAAGTGTCGTTTTGTTAGATAAAAATTATTTTTCATATCCTAAAAAGGTCCATATAGCATGCACGATCGATTTTGTATTTCCACTCGTTCAATTTGCAAAGAAAGGAATCTGTGAAAATCTAACCCTAAACATCGTTTCAACCAGTCAAATCACATTCGTATGTATTCCTCGGAGATCCTAGAATGTAACCAGACTTCACTCTATCATTAGGGGTGTAGTATATCCTATAGGAAACCAAATTTGGTCAGAGAGCGACGCCTTCATGGCACTTCGATGACGTGGCCGGTCTTCATTTGATCAACTGTATCTTTGTCAAATAAGCACCAATCGGGGTCAAACAAAGCTAGCTAGATAGCCAATGAGCTGGGCGTTACGGGAGTATCCAGTGTCTGTCGCAAAATGTAGATGCTAACCTTTTGCGTCAGCATGCCTTTTCCTTTTGGACAAAAATTATAAGAATATTCAGAGTTATGAAGTTATGAAAACTGGTTGTTTTGCAAATGTTGAACTTATAATATGGCTACTAATACTGGAAAAGCTTAATCAAAGTCCAAGTTTACAGATTTGCCGATATTTTTGCAACATAATGTAATATGAATGCCAATGTCTCCTTTACGATTTACCCAAATGTCCCTGGGTGACTTCACACTAAATGTCATGTAGTTCGCTCATACTTCAAGTTATCCTACGGATACTTTGCACATACATTGCTGCCATCTTGTGGACACAATCGGCATTACAGCCAGAATGATGGCTAGAACTGGGACCTTTCTCTTGTATTTCAAAGATGGTGGTAGAAAAAAATAGTTTTTTTTCTTTGTATTGTCTTCTACCAGATCTATTGTGTTATATTCTCCTACATTCAATTCACATTTCCACAAACTTCAAAGCATTTCCTTTCAAATGGTACCAAGAATATGCATATCCTTGCTTCAGGGCCGGATCTACAGGCAGTTAGATTTGGTATGTCATTTTAGGCGAAAATTGAAAATAATGGTGCTATCCCTAAGATTTTTATTGACTGGCTATCATCAAGCTGCCCACTCAGTAAAAAACTTCAAACTGTAACCAGTGCCTGAAACCTGGATCAGGTTGTCTGTCAACCTACCAGGGCAGTTACAAACAGGAATTAAATCATCAACATGTATTGATCACATTTTTACTAACGCTGCAGATATTTGCTTTAAAGCAGTATCCAAATCCATAGGATGTAGTGATCACAATATAATATCCATATCTAGGAAAACCAAAGTTCCAAAGGCTGGGCCTAATACAGTGTATAAGAGGTCATACAATAGGTTTTGTAGTGATTCATATCTTGATGATGTAAAGAATATTTGCTGGTCTGTGGTGTGTAATGAGGAGCAACCAGACGCTGCACTTGACACATATATGAAACTTCTTGTTCCAGTTACTAATAAGTACGCACCCATTAAGAAAATGACTGTAAAAATGGTTAAATCCCCTTGGATTGATGAGGAATTGAAAAATTGTACAGTTGAGAGGGATGAGGCAAAAGGTATGGCAAATAGGTCTGGCAGCCCAACTGATTGGCAAACGTACTGCAAATTAAGAAATCATGTGACTAAACTAAATAAAAAGAAAAACTACACTATAAAACAAAGATAAATTATATAAAGAATGATAGTAAAAAGCTTTGGTGCACCTTAAATGAAATCTTGGGAAAAAAGCCAACTCGGCTCCTTAATTTATTGAATCAGATGGCTCATTCAGCACAAAGCCCACTGATATTGCGAACTACTTTAATTACTTTTTCATTGGAAACATAAGCAAACTTCGGGACGACATGCCAGCAACAAACGCTGACACTACACATCCAAGTATATCGGACCAAATTATGAAAGACAAGAATTGTACTTTTGATTTCCATGAAGTCAGTGTGGAAGAGGTGAAAAAATGATTGTTGTCTATCAACAATGACAAGCCACCAGGGTCTGACGATCTAGATAGCAAATTACTGAGGATACTAGCAGACTATTTTGCCACATCTTCAATTTAAGCCTACTGTCACGTCCTGGCCAGTATAAGGGTTAATTAGTATTGTAGTTTGGTCAGGACGTGGCAGAGGGTATTCGTTTTATGTGGTTCGGGGTGGTGTGTTTTGTTGAAGGGGCATTTGGTTTAAGTATTCCGGGGGTTTTGGGCACTGTTTGGTTTTCAGGTATTCTATGTTTAGTCTAGTATGTCTGTTTCTATGTTTGGTTAATTGGGGTTGGGACTCAGTTGAAGGCAGGTGTTGTCTATCTGCCTTTGATTGAGAGTCCCATATATTAGGGTGTGTTTGTTATTTGTGGGTGATTGTTCTGTGTTTAGCCTTGTGCCTTACCAGACTGTTTTTTTGTCGATCGTATTTCTGTTTGTTATTTTGGTGTTCATTTTGATAGTTAATAAAAGTCAAGATGAGCCTGCACATACCTGCTGCGTTTTGGTCCTCCTTCACCGACAACAACCGTGACACCTACTAGAGAACGTGTGCCTTCGGGCCTGGAGGGAAGCTAAAGTCATTCTGCTACCCAAGAATAGTAAAGCCCCCTTTACTGGCTCAAATAGCTGACCAATCGGCCTGTTACCAACCCTTAGTAAACTTCTGGGAAAACGTGTGTTTGACCAGATACAATGCTATTTTACAGTAAACAAATTGACAACAGAATTTCAGAATGCTTATAGGGAAGGACACTCAACAAGCACAGCACTTACACAAATGACTGATGATTGGCTGAGAGAAATTGATGATACAATTATTGTGGGTGCTGTCTTGTTAGACTTTAGTGCAGCTTTTGACATTATCGATCATAGTCTGCTGCTGGAAAAACGTGTGTGTTATGGCTTTACACCCCCTGCTATAATGTGGATAAAGAGTTACTTGTCTAACAGAACACAGAGGGTGTTCTTTAATGGAAGCATATCAAATATAATTCCGTTAGAATCAGGAATTCCCCAGGGTAGCTGTTCAGGACTCTTGCTTTTTTTCCATTTTTACTAACGACATGCCACTGACTTTGAGTAAAGCCTTTGAGTTTCTATGTATGCGGATGACTCAACACTATACACGTCAGCTACTACAGCAACTGAAATGACTGCAGTTAGCTTCAGAGTGGGTGGCAAAGAATAAGTTAGCCCTAAATATTTCTAAAACTAAAAGCATTGTATTTGGAACAAAACACTCACTAAACCCTGAACCTCAACAAAGTCTTGTAATAAATAATGTGGAAATTCAACAAGTTGAGATGACTAAACTGCTTGGAGTAACACTAGATTGTAAACTGTCATGGTCAAAATATATTGATGCAGTAGTAGCTAATATAGGGAGAAGTCTGTCTATAATAAAGCAATGCTCTGCCTTCTTAACACTATCAATAAGGCAGGTCCTACAGGCCCTAGTTTTGTCGCACCTTGACTATTGTTCAGTCGTGTGGTCAGGTGCCACAAAAAAAGGACGTAGGAAAATTGCAATTGGCTCAGAACAGGGCAGCACGGCAGGCCCTTGGATGTACACAGAGAGCTAATATTAATAATATGCATGTCAATCTCCCCTGGCTGAAAGTGGAGGAGAGATTGACTTCGTCATTACTTTTATTTATGAGAGGTATTGACAAGTTGAATGCACCGAGCTGTCTGTCTAAACTACTGGCACACAGCTCGGACACCCATGAGCTCAGAGGTCACTTCACAGTCCCCAAGTCCAGAAAAGACTATGGGAGGCACATAGTACTGCATAGAGCCATGACTACATGGAACTCTATTCCACATCAAGTAACTGACGCAAGCAGTAAAATTAGATTTAAAAAAACATCTTATGGAACAGCGGAGACTGTGAAGCAACACAAACATCGGCACAGACACATGCACACACACACTATACATACACATGGATTTAGTACTGTAGATATGCGGTATTGGTGGCGTTGGGGCCTGAGGGCACACAGTGTGTTGTGAAATCTGTGAATGTATTGTAACTTTTTTAAATTGTATAAACTGCCTTAATTTTGCTGGACCCCTTTACAGTTTTTTTCAATTGTTTAAGCACAATTTTGAAAACAGGGCCCGGTTTGTCAAAACACTACACACAATTAGCACAACCCTACGCCAAAGTAGCACAACACTTCGGATAATTTGCAAAATGGAACACTTTTGTCAAAACTATACACCACTTCATAAAAACAAGATTTTGTTACCATACGAAACACATTTCATATGACTTCAATCTTTTTGAACCAGTTACACACTGCTGTTGCTAACCTAAAACACCTTTAGCAAGTCTAATTGTCAGTGATTAGAGTACTGTAAATGAAGTACAGAGAAAGTGCAACTATACAAACACTACACAAGACCAATGCTGCAGACTGAGGAAAATATTTATTTCTCTCCATATACCCAAATCAGTCAACATGGAGAATCACAACAAAACATGTCCCAGTTTTCATGCTACTACAGTAGTGTGCATAACACTGTTAGCTCAGCAAACAGACAAACGTAAAATACTGTATCCAGTACAGGTTACAATTACAATAAATAACAACAACAAAAAATAATCTGAAAAAAACGGACAATATTGTACAGAAAATACTACAGTAAACATACTATACATTATCTCTTCGCCTAGCTGGATCTGGCCAGAGAATTTCATCAACATCACAAGCAATATCCTCATTAGCAAGACAACGCGGTAAGAACCGTCTTGAATGTCGAATCCATCCTTGCACAGCTGCGGCGTCAACTTGGTCACAGGCGTCCTCCATGGCCTGAATGAGGGGTACCTGAGCCTGGGGCTGGAGATCGTAAACCTTCCACCGCCATGCAGAGAAAAACTCTTCCATAGGGTTTAGAAACGGAGAGTATGGTGGAAGGTATAGTACTGTCAACTGTGGATGGTGTTGAAACCAGTTCTGGACCAAAGCAGAGCGGTGGAATGTCACATTGTCCCAGATGACAGTGTATTGCATCTGGTGCATTTCATTACCTGCTGTGACGATGTGGTGCAATCGGTCCAAAAATGCGAGAATGTGAGGTGTGTTGTAAGGGCCCATTTTGGCATGACGGAGGAGAACCCCATGCTGTGAAATGGCAGCGCAAAGGGTGATGTTACCCCCACGTTGCCCTGGGACATTGATTATAGCCCTGTGGCCAATGATATTTCTGCCTCTCCTTCTTGCTTTTGTGAAGTTGAACCCTGCCTCATCAATATATATGAATTCATGCAGGATTTCCTCAGCATCCATCTGCAAACCTCCCTGAAATACAGTGTAAGACAAGATTGTGTAGTTCAGGATAGGTCTAGTATACAGTCAATGTAAAAAAGTCATGTCTGCAGTATGTAACATCACAGTGCTAAAGTGAACAATACAAACCTCCACATACTCATGCCGCAGCCGTTTGACCCTCTGAATTCCGCTCAAAAGGCACTCGATAAAGTTGTTTCATTTGAACCTGATGTCTTTTCAGGATGCGTGCCAGTGTTGACTGAGACCTGATGGACATTATTGAAAATGGCATGGTCACCGATAATGTTGGCTTGTAGTTCTCTGAGCCTGATAGCATTATTTGCCAAAACCATGTTTATTATCTCTCTCTTGTTCTTGCATGAATATGGGCCCCCTTCCTCCTTGTTGTTCCCGACCCTCAATCCTATGTAGAGAATAATACATGTAACTTACTGTACAATGTCACAGGAAGGGGTATCACAAGTGCTGATATGGTGCATACAATAAGCGGCTCATTACTGTAACTGTAGACAGATCTTCTTTTACCTGTTTTCCTGTCAATGTCCTTATGACAGATGCCACTGTATATCTGCTAAGATTTGGCTGAACTCTCAGTCCAGCCTCCCTCAGCGTCAATCCGTGGTTCACAACATGGTCCACTAGTGTTGCACGAATGTCATTTGATAAGTTCGGTCCTCTTCTTTGTGCACGTTCTCCACCTGCTTCAGGTCTTCCTCGACCTCTGGCTCGGCCTCTGCCTCTTCCTCTACCTCCTTCTCCTCCTCCTCCTCCTCTCACCCTCACTCTTCTTCTGACTCCTTCCATTTTGGTTGAAGGCAGGTGAACCTACCTGCTGCATTTTTATAGTGCTTAAACCTGATTGGTGTGTCTACAATTTAGCAATCATGTGTTTGTGCACCTGATGGCTGTGTTTAACAGATTGGCTCATAGGTGTGGTAATTTGACAGTCAGTGCTTTGGAATTGCAAGGAAGTGACATCATGATATACTTCTGTGTCTGACGTATACAAGTATGTTTAGTGTTTTGCAAATCACTGTGTGTAATGTCTTGCAAATAGTGTGAAGCTGACAATGTGCTTACAGTTGTGCAAATCTAGCCTTGTGTTTTGCTCCTTGAGTGTAAGGTTTTGCTAATTGTGGGAAAAGTTTAATTTTAGTGTGTAAGCAATCGTAACAAACTGTAAGAGTAGCTGCTGCTTTGGCAGCAGCTAATGGGGATCCATAATAAATACAAATACAAAATACAAAAATCTTCTCTGACTTTCTAACTTCCTTTTCATCTCTCATCTTGCTGGAGTGACATTTCCAGTAAAGGCTCTGGTTGGAGAAAGATTTTGGATATGACATGTATCTGTATAAAACACTGGAGGCATGTTGGAATTGTGTATCAGTTAGGCTTAGGCCTAGATTATTCTTGCCATTTTATTTGTACAGTAGAGTATAGTCAATTGTTACTAAAATATCTGTAAGAAAAACATGTTTTGTTGCTTCATCTTTTACATTTTATGTCTTTGGATTGACAGTAGGCCTAATTTGTATTGATTGACTGTCCCAAAACATCACCTACTGTAAATACTGTACCTGATGGTAGTAACATTTTGATCAGTTGAAAGGCTTCCTATTCATATCGTACTCAATACCAGCACAGCATTAAGAGTTTGTATTTGAGTCTGAGGTATTTTCCACATTCTGGAATCAAGGCCTAAGCTTCCTAAACTAACTGTCCTCTGAGCTCAAAAGGTAAATCATAGTTGTTTCTCTCTGGGCGTCGCTCAACCACCGGATCCTTTCTTCTGATTGGCTGCTGCGGGGCAGTCATGCCCCTCCCACTTCCCTGTTGGAGAAGAAAGCTGTGTCAAGAAGGTGAGAGACATGACGATACTATATAGCACTGTAAGCCAAATCCTAACTTGAAATCATTTTGACGCGATACTTCCCATCCAATCTCTATGTTATTTGGAAAAAACTCAAGGTGATAAAACACATCTAGTCCAATATGTGAAACTATAAGGGTCATCACCCCTCAGGGATCAATAACTAGTACTTTATCCCAGTGGGGTTGTGCTGACCTGAGGGTAACTGGGTGGTGGTGATCTCCACTCTCGCCTCTGCTCTGGTAACCTGGGGTCAAACTGGGAAGGAGGCAGTGGGAGAGACAACCCCAGCACGTCCTGATACATGCCCCAGTCTCTCACCTCCTCATACTCATGGCCTATGGGTTCTAGTGGGTAGCGGCGGCCATCTTGAAAAAGAGAGCCAAAGAGGTAATTTGAAGTTAAACAGAGAAATGTCTCTGTCTTTTCTCTTGTGATGTATTATTCATAGGTAGTATTTTGGTTTCTCTCACCTTGCCCTTGTGCTCCCTCGGGGTGGGGGTAGAGAGACGGGTGGTAGTCACTGGTGGGGTAGTAGTAGTGGGAGCTCTCCTCGGAGGACAAAGACCATAGGTGAAAAACCTAGACAGATGCTGTACTGTACAGTCGCGGCCAAAAGTATTGAGAATGACACAAATATTAATTTCCACAAAGTTTGCTGCTTCAGTGTCTTTAGATATTTTTGTCAGATGTTACTATGGAATACTGAAGTATAATTACAAGCATTTCTTAAGTGTCATAGGCTTTTATTGACAATTACATGAAGTTGATGCAGAGTCAATATTTGCAGTGTTGACCCTTCTTTTTCAAGACCTCTGCAATCTGCCCTGGCATGCTGTCAATTAACTTCTGGGCCACATCCTGACTGATGGCGGCCCATTCTTGCATAATCAATGCTTGGAGTTTGTCCGAATTTGTTGGATTTTGTTTGTCCACCCGCCTCTTGAGGATTGACCACAAGTTCTCAATGGGATTAAGGTCTGGGGAGTTTCCAGGCCATGGACCCAAAATATCGATGTTTTGTTCCCCGAGCCACTTAGTTATCACTTTTGCTTTATGGCAAGGTGCTCCATTATGCTGGAAAAGGCATTGTTCATCACCAAACTGTTCCTGGATGGTTGGTAGAAGTTGCTCTCGGGGGGGATGTGTTGGTACCATTCTTTATTCATGGCTGTGTTCTTAGGCAAAATTGTGAGTGAGCCCACTGCCTTGGCTGAGAAGCAACCCCACACATGAATAGTCTCAGGATGCTTTACTGTTGGCATGACACAGGACTGATGGTAGTGCTCACCTTGTCTTCTCCGGACAAGCTTTTTTCCGGATGCCCCAAACAATCGGAAAGGGGATTCATCAGAGAAAATGACTTTACCCCAGTCCTCAGCTGTCCAATCCCTGTACCATTTGCAGAATATCACTCTGTCCCTGATGTTTTTCCTGGATAAAAGTGGCTTCTTTGCTTCCCTTCTTGACACCAGGCCATCCTCCAAAAGTCTTCACCTCACTGTGCGTGCAGATGCACTCACACCTGCCTGCTGCCATTCCTGAGCAAGCTCTTTACTGGTGGTGCCCCGATCCCGCAGCTGAATCAACTTTAGGAGACGGCCCTGGCACTTGCTGGACTTTCTTGGGCGCCCTGAAGCCTAATTCACAACAATTGAACCGCTCTCCTTGAAGTTCGTGATCACCCGATAAATGGTTTATTTGGGTGCAATCTTACTGGAAGCAATATCCTTGCCTGTGAAGCCCTTTTTTGTGCAAAGCAATGATGACGGCACGTGTTTCCTTGCAGCTAACCATGGATGACAGAGGAAGAACAATGATTCCAAGCACCACCCTCCTTTTGAAGCTTCCAGTCTGTTATTCGAACTCAATCAGCATGTCCTCGTCATCACTCACACCTGTGTTAACGAGAGAATCACTGACATGATGTCAGCTGGTCCTTTTGTGGCAGGCCTGAAATGCAGTGGAAATGTTTTTGGGGATTCAGTTCATTTGCATGGCAAAGAGTGACTCTGCAATCAATTGCAATTCATCTGATCACTCTTCATAACATTCTGGAGTATATGCAAATTGCCATCATACAAACTGAGGCAGCAGACTTTGTGAAAATTAATATTTGAGTCATTCTCAAAACTTTTGGCCACGACTGCACATGGTGACTCTGTACAGAGATACCTGACAAACAGTATATTTTGTTGCCTAGACTAGATGTATTGTATTATAACTCAAGGTTAGCTAACATCTCTGAGGAGAATTTGCTTGCATTAGAGCCTATTCTAACCATAGTCTCTTTCTGCCGGTGTTGTTATATTCTACTTAACATTTTTCTGCAGGGTTCAAAGCCTTGTTGGCCTTTTACAATGTGCAATTTCACCAGGATCGAAGTGTATTTTGAATGCTAATTGTGGGCTATCGATCTCCCTTTCCTACTCTGAGAACAGCCAAAGGTGTTTATTAGTTTATCTCTCCTCTGTTTCCCTCGTTATGCCTGACTCCTCCACTTCCTCTCTTCTGACCGATCTCCCCCTTCCTTAATCCTTCCTTTTCTGCTCACCTCTCCACCTCTGTGTGCTAGCATCCTCCTACCTCTCATCCCTCCTGTTTTCTCACTTTATTCTTCTCCTATTCCTCTCTAAGCCCCTCCCTCTGTCTCTTTATTTTGTCAACTTCCTCTTCTATCCCCTTCATCCACCACTCTACCTTACTGTGTTTTTCACTCTCTCTATTATCTCCCTCTCTGTCATCCCCCTTTCTCCCTCTTTCCTCTCCTTACTCCCTCTTTCCTCTCCTTACTCCCTCTTTCCTCTCCTTACTCCCTCTTTCCTCTCCTTACTCCCTCTTTCCTCTCCTTACTCCCTCTCCTCAGTTGTGCAACTTACTAAGTATCCCCCTTTTCCCCTTCTCTTTCCTCCACCCCGCCTCTCCCCACCTCCTCCTCCCCCTCTCTCTCCTCTTACCCCAGCGTAGCTCTCGTAGACGCTGCTGTCTGGTTCTGATCCGCTGTCGATGAGGAGGGTGCACTGGGCCGCAGGATTCACCAGCTCTCTGACCTCGTACCTGGTGGAGCTGCTGGCAGTGGACACAGTGGACCTGGATAGAACAAAGCGTCTAACCTCCTCCATTCTTTTTTACATTTTTTTTAATTAGAAAACACAGCATCACATCCCGACTCCCCAACCACTCACCCACATCCTCCCATCTCACTCTTTTATTTTGTTTCCTTCCCATTTTTAAATTAAGACATATCAACATCATCCAATCAACACCCTCCATCCCATCACCCACCCACTCATCGTATGTCACTCTTTCTTAATCCTCAGGGAGAAAATAGCTACATACAAAGACATGTACACAACAGTACAGTGCACAAGAGCATAGCACTGTCAATGCCATATGGCGTATTGCATTTTGAGTATATTTGGATGTGACACCTGTACTTGCGCTGTTGCTTTGCCCCCTAATTGCAAATTTAGACTGACAGGAGCGTCTGCTTTACTCTTCTGTTGCTACATTACATCATACGTCACAGGGTCCTGTAGTTTTGCTGTTGTGGGTGCTGGGTGTGGTCTGTCAGTAGGGCAGGGTTTAGGCCTCTGAGGGGATTGGACGTATAGTCATTTGTCTGTACCCACTGGACTGGATTGGGTGCTGACTAGCCTGGACACACAGAGCCTGGACACGCTGACTAGCCTGGACACACTAAGATGATGACTCACCCATCTCCTTTACTCTTCTTCCCATCTGAAACACAGCTTTTACTCTCTGGAGAAGAGAGGGAGGGAGAGTGAGAGAGAGGGAGAGAAAGTGAGGGCGAGAGAGAGAGAGAGAGAGAGAGAGAGAGAGAGGGTGGGGGATGAATAAGTGGGATAGGGGCACTATTGAAGAAGTAAAAAAGATCTGACAGAGAAGGATGGATGAAGAAATAGAGAAGTGTGTGAGGACGAAGGGTGGAGAGGAGAGAGAGGCGACCTGACAGTTGCAGGGAACGGAAACTGAGGGAGACAGATATAGAGATAAAGGAAGTAAGGGATGGAGGGAGAGAGAGAGAGAGGGAGGGGGAGAGAGACAAAATATAAAATAAATTAGATGAAGGGAAAGATAGAGGGAAGAAGTGACAGTCTTGGAGGACGGTTGCAGAGGGAGGGAGGAACAGATGGGTGTGTTTGGAGGGAAAGGAGGAAGAGAAGAGATAAGAGGACACAGAGAGAAATGGCGGGAGAGAGAAAAAAAGAAAGAAATGAGAGATGCATTAAGATTCAGGCTCAACTCTTTGGTGACTTGGGCAGAGGTTTCTGAGACTGAGATGCAGAAGAAAACAGTCACACAACCTTGACCATGGTATTGCCATGGTTACCTGTCTGGCCCCGCCTCTTCTTCCACCTCAGACACAGGAAGCAGCCCAGCCAGTTGAGAGCCAGCAACGGAGCCCCACCTACCACCGCCATGATCACAGTCTGATACAGCGACAACCCTCTCGTCTCTGGTTTACAAGAGAACCAAGAACAGGAATGAGCTGATCCACCATGATGACATCATAGGAAGCAAGATCCAGGAAGAGGGTGTTCAGTTGTAAATAATTGTGGTTTGTATGATTAATAGCTTTTGTGTGATTAAGTGGAAGTAGAATGAGGCCTTAAGTCTCTGGGGGTGTTTTGTATTGTAAGGTGATAGTAAAAGTAGAGAAAAAGGGTTAGTTGATATTAGTGAGTATGTAGTTTTAGATAACTGTCTGTTAGGGTTCCGGTGACTGGAAACCACAGATATTTTCAATGGCCTAAACAGCAACAAGATAAGAGGAAGTGGTGCCAACAGTGGTTGAGATGACTGAAACTCCTGGGTCATGGTTAGCAGCAGACCATGTCCTTAAGCTCAGTGGAAAGTGCTGTGTGATGTGACTGGAAAACTACTGATATATCATTGTATGGGTGGGGAGCTTTGCTTGGATATAAGAGTGCTGCGCCACTCGAAAGGCACATACAGTGGGGGAAAAAAGTATTTGATCCCCTGCTAATTTTGAACGTTTGCCCACTTACAAAGAAATGATCAGTCTATAATTTTAATGGTAGGTTTATTTGAACAGTGAGAGACAGAATAACAACAACAAAAAATCCAGAAAACGCATGTCAAAAATGTTGTAAAATGATTTGCATTTTAATGAGGGAAATAAGTATTTGACCCCTCTGCAAAACATGACTTAGTACTTGGTGGCAAAACCCTTGTTGGCAATCACAGAGGTCAGATGTTTCTTGTAGTTGGCCACCAGGTTTGCACACATCTCGGTAGGGATTTTGTCCCACTCCTCTTTGCAGATCTTCTCCAAGTCATTAAGGTTTCGAGGCTGACGTTTGGCAACTCGAACCTTCTGCTCCCTCCACAGATTTTCTATGGGATTAAGGTCTGGAGACTGGCTAGGCCACTCCAGGACCTTAAAGCGCTTCTTCTTGAGCCACTCTTTTGTTGCCTTGGCCGTGTATTTTGGGTCATTGTCATGCTGGAATACCCATCCACAACCCATTTTCAATGCCCTGGCTGAGGGAAGGAGGTTCTCACCCAAGATTTGACGGTACATGGCCCGTCCATCATCCTTTTGATGCGGTGAAGTTGTCCTGTCCCCTTAGCAGAAAAACACCCCCAAAGCATAATGTTTCCACCTCCGTGTTTGACGGTGGTGATGGTGTTCTTGGGGTCATAGGCAGCATTCCTCCTCCTCCAAACACGGCGAGTTGAGTTGATGCCAAAGAGCTCCATTTTGGTCTCATCTGACCACAACACTTTCACCCAGTTGTCCTCTGAATCATTCAGATGTTCATTGGCAAACTTCAGACGGGCATGTATATGTATTCTTGAGCAGGGGGACCTTGCGGGCGCTGCAGGATTTCAGTCCTTCACGGCGTAGTGTGTTACCAATTGTTTTCTTGGTGACTATGGTCCCAGCTGCCTTGAGATCATTGACAAGATCCTCCCGTGTAGTTCTGGGCTGATTCCTCACCGTTCTCATGATCATTGCAACCCCACGACGTGAGATCTTGCATGGAGCCCCAGGCCGAGGGAGATTGACAGTTCTTCTGTGTTTCTTCCATTTGCGAATAATCGCACCAAATGTTGTCACCTTCTCACCAAGCTGCTTGGCGATGGTCTTGAGGCCCATTCCAGCCTTGTGTAGGTCTACAATCTTGTCCCTGACATCCTTGGAGAGCTCTTTGGTCTTGGCCATGGTGGAGAGTTTGGAATCTGATTGATTGATTGCTTCTGTGGACAGGTGTCTTTTTTACAGGTAACAAGCTGCGGTTAGGAGCACTCCCTTTAAGAGAAATCTTTCTGATTGAGAGGGGGTCAAATACTTATTTCCCTCATTAAAATGCAAATCAATTTATAACATTTTTGACATGCGTTTTTCTGGATATTTTTGTTGTTATTCTGTCTCTCACTGTTCAAATAAACCTACCATTAAAATTATAGGTTGATCCCTTCTTTACTAGCGGGCAAACGTACTAAATCAACAGGGGATCCAACACTTTTCCCCCCCACTGTATATGGCTGCACCATTCGACGTGCACCCATTACAGCTGTTGCTCTTTGGTATTAAACAACTGAACTTCACTCTGAGTTTTGACTCTTTTGTGGTAGATACGTTTATTGCATATTGAGTCAAACCTATTAAGGGATAATAATAATCAGTATGTAAGGCAGTCTCTCACTTCCTTTATTGATAGAAGACTAACACAAGGAAAGAAGGTAGCATTTATGACCACGGCTGCCATTACTACAGTACCATTACTCAAAGAGCACACATTTAAGGGCCTTGGAGGTGCATACTGTACATTAACATGATTTAGCCAAATGAAGATAGCTGCTTAGAAAATAGCCATTTTCCACAGTCCCAAAAAATATTAAATAAACTTACCGTCCCCTAAGGGATCCTCTTCCTGGACTGCTCCTTCCCACTCTGGTTAGAAGAACCATGGAAGACAGGGGAAAAAAACATCAATGCTGTTCTAACGCTGCAAAATAAACCTGGGTCAAATGTCAAATGACATCCTATTCCCCATATAGTGCCAAGATTATTAATGTTCTACAAAATGTGGCATAGGATGTCATTAGAGACATAACCTGATCTCAATACCAGCTGGGCAGGTGTCCAAACCATCTAATGTCCGACCATTGTGCCTCTCCTAGCTAGGACCCAGAAGTCATGTTGTGAACTTGCTCTAGACTGACCCTTGGTGGTGATGGTGAGTACTGAGTTGTTGTCGGCGTAGCCGCTCTCTCCCATGGAGTTGAGTGCGTTGACAGAAAAGTTGTATGTAGTGGCGGGGGACAGGCCTGTCACAATAAAGCTGTTTGCTCTTGGAGGGAACACATCCACGTAGAGGAAACTCACAGAGTCAGCCCAACGGTATCTGTTAATCAACAGTATCTTAGTCAGTACATGGATGGGCTCTAACCTGAAAGGAGTGAAATGGAATTGACCCTTGATCCAGACCTGTTCCTAATATCCCTATCAAGGATGTGTTGGTTGCTTATGAATGCAAAGAAGAGATCACAATATTTGACACATCATGTTCGGCCAAACTGTAGTCAATGCTCTCTCACCTGACACGGAATCTCTGCTCCAAGCCCCCATCGAAGCCTGGGATCCATTCTAGAGTTGCAGAGGCATGTGTGAAGCTGACCAGGCGGAACTCTGAGGGAGGATCTGGTTGATCTGTGTGTTAGAGAGAGATGGAAGGTAAGAGAAAGAGATGGGGGGGTGCAGAGAAAAGGAGAGAGATTTGGGATAAAAACAGGGTGGGAAAATGTAGAGAGAGGGAAAGAGAGAGAGAAAGAAGGGGGGGTAGAATGAAGGGTAAGTGAAATGGGAGAATAGAAAGGATAAACAAGAGAGAATGACAGAGGAAGAGTGCAGAAGAGAATGAGAGAGTTCAGCACTAGAATGAGAGAGAAAAGCTGTGCTTGCAGGCATGCAGGCAGCTCTGTTTGCAGAGTAAATCATGTCCATTATCAGTTCTGCTCATAAGATATGAGGTTAGAGGGGTCAGTCTTATTTGGATCTGTCTTTTTTAATCCAAACCGTGGCAGCGAGGCGGGCAGGGATAGAGAGAATACAGCCTTCTTTCCTTTCCCGGCCTTCTGATGATAAAGAAGCATATAACATTTATTATCGCTGCGTCAGATTAATTATGAATATTCAAGGCAGTAAAAAAAAACAGAGGGAGAGAAAAAAACAGCAGTGAATATTGGATTGTATTTCACGCTTTTAAACATTAAATGTGTCCAATGGAGGCTGGGGGGCTTGCTGGGAGCAGGGGCCGTGTTGACATCGCCGGGGTATGAATACACTTGCTAGTGAGCCAGAGGGCGACTCAGCCTATCTGACAGAGAGGGGAATTAGAGCTATAGGCAAGGGATAAAGGAGAGATACTCCATAGAAATGACATAGCTAAAGGGTGTCTGACACTGAGGACTTGCTCTTCCTACCGTCGAGAGAGACTGAACATTTTCTCTATAAGCTGGAGGGTCCTCCCACACTAATAAAATCGTGGACAAGGCAGCACATACACAAATGCCCAAACACTACTTTATGAGAGGATGTAGCTAAATTAGGACCAATGGGACTCTAGCAGTTGGCTGTAAAGTACGTGTTTTACATCATAGCAACATCCCAGGGCCCTGATGTCTGACCTAACCTCTGACCTTTTGCCCATTCACACACACATACTGGTGCTGAGCAGTTGGATGTTGAGTGTGTCTTCTCCCAGAGTGTTGCGAGCAGTGCAGGTGAATACTGCGTAGTCCAGCGCTGCACTCACATTCACCACAGTAACCGTGCTGGTGTGTAATGAGCCCTCCCTAACTGTCTTCTCCTGGTACCTGCAGTACACACACACACACACACACACACACACACACACACACACACACACACACACACACACACACACACACAATATGGCTATAGGGCAGACAGCAGGCACTGTGACAGGTATTTGCATAAGGAGAGGCAAAGTCCCAAATTAAGATTTAATGGTGAGATACTGAATGAATGTATAAACTATGGAAACGAATCTAGTTATCCACCATCATGAATATTTTGCCACATTCTCATGACACAGTAGTTTAAAGTTTCTACATTGTTAGGGATGTGTGTGGCTATGTTTGAGTACGTGAGCGTGTGTGTGTGTGTGTGTGGAACGGGGAGAAGGTGAGAACCAGATGGAGAGTGAGGGGTGGGATGTGATGTGCTCTCACCTAGGGTGTATGAAGTCTATGGGCAAGCCGTTTTTAGCCCAGGAGAAGTGGAGCCGCGGGATGCCCTCTCCCTGGCACACCACCTCAGCTGTTCTGGTGCCATCCCCTCTGCTCGCCACCTTATTCCACTGAGGCCCCTTCTGGAGCTCTGGCTTAACTACACAGGAAAGGACAAACACACAGCCAGAGATGTTCACATTGTACATGTACAAACAGAAATGGATAGACAGAAACATGGAATACATGCAAATGAATACAGATATGCATAGACATAATGAATGGTGTCACGCAAACAAAGACACCCACAACCCTTTTCCACTCCATTGCACCCATGATGTATTCACACTACATGATTGATAGATCTTGGTAGAGCTCGTTAGACTCACAGCGCACCACCAGCTGGACTGCCACGCTGGCAGGGGGCGCTATGTTGTTGTCGGCAGTGCACTGGTAGCGTCCGGCGTGGGCCCGAGTCGCCCCTTGGATGGTCAGCTGCCCAGTGGCCTCATCCTGGCTCTGCTCCACCATCTCTTCCATCTCTCCCTCGCCCTGAGGAAGACAGAGAGAGGGGTAAACGAGAGGAAGGCAGGAGGATAGGAAGACAGGAGGACAGCATGCACATTGTTGTACACCCCACCCTCTCCTGTGCAAGATCAGTGCAGGTACTCCAGGGGGAGCGGAGAAAGAGAAAGAGAGAGAGAAAAAGAGTAAAAGAGAGAAAAAAGAGAGCAGTAGATACAGGATAGAGAGCGTACGTTGATGAATGTGCCCTTTAGTCGCCGCGCCGTAATGAAAGCAATTTTTCTGGATTTGGGCCAAGTGTGGAGCCGGGAGCCAGGAGAGGTGGGGCGGAAGGATAGTTAGAGCCGCTGAAATATGGCACGTCTCTGCATTTAAGAGGGGAGTGATAAACGGTAAGAAATGGTCAAATAAAAGAAAGGAGGCCAGATAAAGGGAAATCAAATGAGAAGAAAGGAGAGTTGAGATGAGATGGGGATATGGGGGTTCTCACCAGCCATTTCCAGGAGAACATGTCAGTGTTGATGATGGGGTTGGCATCTGCTGCACAAAACAGGTCTGCTGTCTCCCCCACATCCACATACACTGGGTCCTTCTCCATCTTCACACTAGGGGCATCTGGGGAGTAGGCAATAAGAAAGTAGGACGAGAGAAACAGTAGGAAAGTACATTTCTACTTTAGAATTTAAGGAACAATCAGTCACTCACCACCCACCGACTTCCAACTCTCTCTGTAATTCTATTAATTCCATTGTATTATATTCCATTCTATTCTATTCCATTCTATTCTATTCCATTCTATTCTATTCTATGCATCACTGATCCTACAGACACCCTCTACATACTGTAACTAATGACCTTTCTCTAAGTGACCACTTTACATTAAATATTTGCCAATCAATTTAACCCCAGTTTATTTTAGAACTGTCCCAACCCCCTACTGTCAGACACCCCTGCCCAATTCAATGTCCCTAAATTGGGCCATATCACCCTGGAGGTTCCCCATTGCATGCCGCCTGTCCTCCACTTTAACTTTGAGCGAGACAGAGGCAGGCAGGGTGCAGTCATCATGGCCCACTTTCCCTCCTTCCATCCCTCCTTCAGTCAGTCACTATGTCCTGGATACGGCAGCACTATGACTCCACCAACATACTGCAGTGTAATCCCTTTCCAGCTGGCTGTGTGCTCTTCTCTTCCTGTGGGTACCATCTACTTATAACAGTAGTGGCATTAGCGCCCCAATGCCCCTGTCTGTGTTGATACACACAGCACACTGATGGAACCACCAGAGACACTTACGGCCTTCTCACATACCACATTCATTTTAACCAGGAACAACATTGTTAAGTGGGCTACAGCGCCACGCATAAAAGCTATTACAATCCTCTATACATTATGGATACCTCCAACTGTCAGGTTCCATCGGATCAGGACAGCGCTGTGCTGTCTGTCCATTAGGCTTGTTCTGCACTGTAGGTTTTACTGGAACATTCAGACCTACATTCAGAACAGTGCTATTGTTACGTCATTAAGAGGGGGGGCAGTGGGACGGGGATGTGTCGGTCTGTTGGTTCAAGGTTGTGACAGAATTGGTGTTTTTGGGTATACAACACTAGCATGTAATGTAGGTGGCTTGATGAACCACACCTGTATGAGGACTGAGAAACTTTGCCTGAGTCCTGAAGACTTGTGTTCAATCCCTGAGCTAATGCCTCGACTTGAGTTCAGTGTTCTAACACGGTGTTGAGGTGAGTAGACAGACCAGATTCAACGCCAGTGAGACTTACACTGTACGTCCAGAGTGATGGTGGTATTGTCAGACCCCACCTCGTTGGTACAGTTCACAGTGTAGACCCCGGTGTCTCTCCTTGTCACATTCCAGATCTCAAACGCTGTGCTCTCAGTAAAGTGGTACCGAGGATCCATTTCTGTTCATAAACACACACACACACACACACACACACACACACACACACACACACACACACACACACACACACACACACATCCACAGCCACACAAAAATATTCATTATAAATGCATAAACCACATGTCCCTAAGCCACTCAAGGCTTATAAGTGACATCTAATGCTATATTATTGATTGGCCTGGAAAAATTCCCACAGAAACAACAGCCCATGTGTCAGACCACCACTCTACCACAGCACCCCTCCTTTAATGGCTGGGTAACCCCTCGGGGAGGTGGGTGTGGTGGTGGAGGTTGAGGTGGGAGGTTAGGGATAGGAGTGTGGTGGCTGTGGCCGGATGACAGGGAATTACAGACTACAAAGGGAAGCACAGCCGAGAGCTGCCCAGTGACACGAGCCTACCAGACGAGCTAAACTTCTTCTATGCTCGCTTCGGGGGAAATAACACTGAAGCATGCATGAGAGCACCAGCTGTTCCGGAAGACTATGTGATCACACTCTCTGTAGCCGATGTGTGTAAGACTTTTAAACAGGTCAACATTCACAAGACCGCAGGGCCAGACGGACTACCAGGACGTGTACTGCGAGGATGCACTGACCAACTGGCAAGTGTCTTCACTGACATTTTCAACCTCTCCATGTCCAAGTCTGTAATATCAACATGTTTTAAGCAGACCACCATAGTGCCTGTGCCCAAGAACACTAAGGTAACCTGCCTAAATGACTACTGACCCATAGCACTCACGTCTGTAGCCATGTAGTGCTTTGAAAGGCTGGTCATGGCTCACATTTACACCATTATCCCAGAAACACTAGACCCACTCCAGACGTCTCCATCTGCAACTGGATCCTGGACTTCTTGACAGGCCGCCCATAGGTCAGGAAGGTAGGCAATAACACATCTGCCATGCTGACCCTCAACATGGGGCCCCTCAGGGGTGCATGCTTAGTCCCCTCCTGTACTCCCAGTTCACCCACGACTACGTGACCACGCATGACTCCAACACCATAATTATGTTTGCTGATGACCGACAACGACAACTTTTGGGGAGGAAGTCAGAGATTGCAAGGACAACAACCTCTCCCTTAACGTCAACAAGACAAAGGAGCTGATCGTGGACTACCAAAAACGGAGGCCGAGCACGCCCCCATTCACATTGACGGGGTTGTAGTGGGGCTGTAGCGGGTCGAGAGCTTGAAGTTTGTTGGTGTACACGTCACTAAGGATCTATCATGGTCCACACACACCAACACAGTCGTGAAGAGGGCACGACAACATCTCTTCCCCCTCAGGAGGCTGAAAAGATTTGACATGGGCCCTGGCTGCATCACCGCTTGGTATGGCAACTGCTTGGCATCTGACCGCAAGGCACTACAGAGGATAATGCGTATGGCCTAATGCTCCCTGCCATCTAGGACCTCTATACTAGGCGGTGTCAGAGGAAGGCCCAAAAATTGTCAAAGACTCCAGCCACCCTAGTCATAGACTGTTCTCTCTGCTACCGTATGGCAAGTGGTACTGATGCACCAAGTTTTGAACCAACAGGACCCTGAACAAGCCATAAGACTGCTAAATAATTTGTTAAATAGTTAACCAAATAGCTACCCGGACTATCTGCGTTGACCCTTTTGGCACTAACTTTAAATAAACAGTAGCTACTGCTACTGTTTATTATCTGTCACTTTATTCCTAGTTCTATGTACATATCTACCCCTGCACATTAACTCGGTATTGGTACCATGTGTACAGTGTATAGACAAGTTAGCATTACTCATTGTGTATTTATTATTACTTTTATTATTGTGTTTTACTTTTCTATTATTTATCTATCTTTTTTCTCTCTGCATTGTTGAGAAGGGCCGTAAGGAAGTAAGCATTTCACTGTTTACAAAGCATGTGACGAATAAAATACAATTTGATTTGATTTGATTTGAACGAGAATCACATCAGGCAGGTTCACATTGCTGCCCGACCTGCCATGTTTTATTTAGAGCCTGAATGGCGGCTGATACAAACACAGTTGCTGGCTCAGCTGTAGAGAGTTAGTTGGCTGGCTATATAGAGACACCACAGGGAGAAAGGACGAGAGCAGGGTGGATCACCTTTGTGCAGCTCCTCCTTGCGGTAGAGCCAACTGCAGGAGACGTCATCTGGATTGGCCGAGACCAGCAAGGGAAGGATGGCTGTCTCATCCTCCACTACCTGTATCTTCTGGGGATGGTCAGGGCTGAACTCTGGGGGATCTGAGACACACACACACACACACACACACACACACACACACACACACACACACACACACACACACACACAAAGGGAGAAAAACGTACAAGCGTAGACACAAAGAAACCATATCAGCCATGAAAGGCGACAGCAGTGCAAATGAAAGAAAAACCTGTAGAGAAGCGGTGTACACTAATATCACAAAAATACTGAATTCACACAGGAGGCCGGGGTGAGAGGGAGGGAGAGAGAAGGGAGGGAGAGAGAAGGGAGGGAGAGAGAGAGGGAGGGAGAGAGGGAGGTAGGTAGGTAGAGAACGAGGGCGGGAGGGAGGTTCGGGAGGTTCGGGAGAGAGGCAAGGAGAGGGACAGGCATTAAAACAGCGAGTGACAGTAGTGTTGTCCAACAGCAGCTGCACACAAACACACAGTGACATTCCTTCATGCTCGCACGGAGCAGCAGGCTTTGAAGAGCTGGCTGCTTACAGCCTGCGAAACAGCATCAAAGAATAACATGGCTGTGCTGCAAAGCACACACACAATTAGAACAACACTGCCGTAGAGCCTGACTAACCCACAGTCACAACAAAGGAATACAGTAACACTCACTCATACACGCAGACACACACACATATACACACACACACACACACACACACACAAACACAGAGAACATCACAAACACACACAAACAAAACTGCCTTCCATGCACACTATCGTGTCACATTACCATCATGCTTCAAGCCTCACACACACCAGCACAGACTTTCTTTTTCTCCTACTCATAACTGTGCACACATTTTCAATACTTTATTTGGATCCCCAGTGAAACAAATGAAGTATTCACAGTGAAAAAATAATAATATTCACAGTGAAACAAATAAAGTATTCAAAAGCTCTGTATAACACACAGAGAGAAATAGACACATGTATACAACCCACCCACCCACCCACCCACGCACCCACCCACCCACCCACCCACCCACCCACCCACCCACACTCTTCACCACTCACAGAGGACGTTGAGCTTGTAGAAGGTGTTGACGCCCTCAGACAGCAGAGAGCTGTAGGCCTGACAGGTGATCCTCTGGCCATGGTGCTGGGAGGACAGGGGGAGGGACAGGGTACTGCGTACTGATACGCCCCCAAACGTTGTGTTCTTAGGAGGCAGATCCACCCCTTTCAGCCTGGGAGAGGGAGAGATGAGAGGAGAACATTTGGCGGGTTTATTTTGAACATTCGATAAATCCGTGGCCGGGTTGCCGTTTTAATTAATAAAATAACAACTTCACAATTTTGTCTGTGCTTTGACAGTTGATTAATTTATTCTGTAGTGTGTGTGTGCAATCAGAGCGGAACTGAGACAGGCTGCTTGCACAGAATGCTCACAGTGGTGCTGAGGAAAACATCAGAGAATGATAGAGGCCTGTAGTGGCCAAATGGCCATTTTATCATGGGCAGCATCAGTGAGGGCTTCCACCATGCTTCCTTCATTTTAAAGTAGTTAAAGTATTCAACTGGGTGGGGATTTCCTATGGGTTGTAGCCTCGGTGGCGGTGCCCATGCTGTCACAGATGCTATAATGGCACAGATATAAAGATTAGCCCTCTATTTATTTACTATCTTGTAAAACGCATTATCCTCTCCTGCTTTCCCACTTCTTGCTCTTCCCCTCATGTGACTTTCACTCACTACTCACCGATCTTACCTGGGCTAGCTAGCTAACTAACTTGTACACGTAATGGCAGCGTTTGATAACACAATTAACGCAAGTGTAAAGCCAACTCATGGAAAACAGTTCACAAGTTACAATTAAGTTAACAGGATATTGTTGCCTAATTGTTGAAGTTAGCCCATGGATGGATTTTGACTCAGCGTGCAAGTCTGTGTTGATGAGGGCAGTCCAAAACAGGCCCCTCATCCAGCAGGTAGAACAAGGCTTTTCAAAACTCAGTGAGGCCTACTGCTTGCTTTTGTCTTTTCAAATGGCTGCACGCAATCACATAATTCTTTCAATAGGCTATGGCATTGGGATAGGCTACTACTGTCTATAGGCCTATATGCCCTAGGCCTACTACTAGTCATAACAATTAAATCAATTGATATGATCTGGCGGTTTGCGGGCGGGTTTGGGTACAAATTACAGGTCGGGTTGCGACAGCTTTCTGTCATGATTGGCGGGTTATGGTGCTGCCGCGGTATTGTGGCAGGTGCGGTTCGCAAAAAATGGACCTGCACAAGACTGTAGTCTAGGGTCTCCATTGACTCCACGGCCCACAGACCGGCTCTGCTTAACCTGCCCTCCCCTCACCTGGTTGGGCCCAGGCTCCAGGAAATGTTGGCCTGGGGGTTGCTGCTCCCAGACAGACAGTCCAGACTGAGGTTTTGGCCCCGACGCAGCTCCTTCTGCTTGGCTATGATTGTCACACTCACTGCAGGGACTGGGGAGGGGTGGAGGGTAGAGGAGAGGGGACAAGACACCACTGTCAACATACTGAGGCTGCTGATTCCGTGTCTTTGTAGCTATATCTAGAATCTACCTATCATCTTGAATTAATTACCTATCATCTTGAATCCACCTATCATCTTGAATTTACCTATCATCTTGAATATAGCTAATGCTTTCCTCGTCTATTAGTCAGGTCCATAAAGGCTAGTATTAATCCACTCATGCCCAGAGCCCGGTCTGTAGGTCTTTAAGACTCACACTGGACCATGAGTTTGACGGAAGTGTTGAGGACCATCTTGGCCTTATTGGTGGCATTACAGCGGTAGGTTGCCATGTTGTCACTGGGCTGGAGGCGCACGACCAGTTCTTTGGACACGCCTTTATCAGAGGGCACCTGTTTGGGGTAGTCTGATAACGCCTTACCATCCTGCGGTGTGGAGAGGAGAGTAGAGAATGGAGGACATGGTACTGTACAGACAGAGAGTATAAGCTGTTACAACTTTTAACAACTTAACCAATCGAAATGTATGTTGTCATACAATACACACATGTACACACCTTGTACCAGTTGAGGGTTCCTTTGGGGCTTCCCCCACTAGAGAAGCAGATGAGGCGTATGATGGTTCCTGATTTCAGAGGAAGCCCTGGGGGAGGGGCTTCTATCCACACTTTCTGAGGAGGGTCTGAGAGGGGAGGGTGGAGGAGGAGAGAGAGATAGGGGTGAAGGGGAGGGAGTACAGAGAGGAAGGGGGAGAGAGAGAGAGTGGAGGGGGAGGGAAAGAGAGAGAGAGAGAGAGAGAGAGCGAGCGAGCGAGCGAGCGAGAGAGAGGAGGGGGAGGGCGGGAAAGAGAGAGGGGGTTGTGTCTGTATTGTTATAGTTACAGAAAGCACAGATTGAGATTGTTGCAATTGTTACTGTACAATGCATAGTTATGTTCTGGTTATGCAAGGTTCTTTCATGGTTGTACTTGTCATAGTCATTCAATAGAGATTCCCTACAACCATTAGGCTTGTAGGGTTGTTGTTGTCATAGTTCTATCCAGAGACTCACAGAAAACAATGAGGTTGTTGGACTGGCTCTTGGAGAAGCGTGTGCCCTTGTTGAACGTCTCACAGGTGAGGGGCAGCCCATTCTCCTCCCGAGAGACAATATGGGTCAGGTTAGACATGGTTGTCTTCCCCCCGTGGTCTCCCTGGTGACAGGAAAGGACACATGACAACGTCAGGAAGAGACAGGAAGTTCTAGTGTCCCTGAACATTTTCCTTGGAGATACATACACAGTAAGCTGCTCACAGGAAATACAATAATAATACTGTTTTGATGATGGAAATTAGCTTTGTGGCTCTCTAACTCTTGTGCTCTACTTATATTGTGCCTGGTCCCTGATAATAAACAAACAAATAAATCACTTTCATATACTTCTTCCTGCTCGCAAAACCCGTAATAAATTTAATCAAACCCCCATTTGCTCCTGCATGATGCTAGTGATGTCTGCTTGGCACCCCGGGTTTATCAAGGCTTTTATTGAGATGATTAGTGCAAAAGCCTTTTTCAGAGAGAAACAGACACAAGAAGGAACGCGTTCACAAAGAACCACCACTGATGTGTCAGTCTTTATTAACACTCAGATGTATTCAGGCACATTAAAGCTGGATAGAATGCAGCTGTAAATGCTAGATCAAATGAAAATTATTTCTCCAAATGAACAAAGAGCCGAAATAATGGTTCTCTCAACTCCCGTGTCAGCTTTTATTCACTTTTATCTCATTAACATACTAAAAAGCTGAGAGAAGAATACTGGAACACTTTTTGAGGCTTCACTCATTGGCAAAGCCTTGTGTAGTATAGACTGAACAGTAGTTCTTTGTTCAGAGCGGAGAGAGAATGAAGAACAGATTTAACGTGGTTAAGGTGGAAACTCTACACGGGGTAGAATAATATGAGTTCTTTCAGAATCAAAGGCTTCTCTCACAGATGCTTGTCATTGGGCGCTCGAGATGTGCAAATCAGACTGCCTGAAGTCTGAATTAAGTATTTTAAGTGTGTATTGACTTCCGAGGTGTAGTTTGAAAGGTAATTTTCAATTAAATTTACAATACGTAAAGAAGCCACAGCAGGCAACCTATACATGTACCGAAATTACAGAGGGTTATATACACAAAAAGTCAAAGACTTGTTTCCGCTGTGGTCCTCTATTGGTAGGCAAAGGGACTACAAAGGGAATCCCAGCCGTGAGCTGCCCAGGGACGCGAGCCTGCCAGACGAGGTAAATGCCTTTTATGCTCGCTTCGAGGCAAGCAACACTGAAGCATGCATGAGAGCACCAGCTGTTCCGGACAACTGTGTGATCACGCTCTCTGTAGCCGATGTGAGCAAGACCTTTAAACAGGTCAACATTCACAAAGCCACTGGGCTAGACGGATTACCAGGACGTGTACTCAAAGCACGCGCAGACAAACTGGCAAGTGTCTTCACTGACATTTTCAACATCTCCCTAACCGAGTATGTAATACGTATATGTTTCAAAGATACCACCATAGTCCCTGTGCCCAAGACTGGCAGAAACAGTTTTTATCTCAGCCTGGAGTTTGTTCCACTCTCCTGCTCTTGAATCGACATGGCACAAAATCTGTGGCACTGCCTTTCATGGTGAAGGAATGAGAGTCCCTAACAGTAGTAAGAGAGTTCTTTAGACACTGGGGGACTGTACATACACAGTTTCATGGGCCAATCTCAGCTTCAACTGATAGCCACTGTAGTTCACTGAGCTGAGAAGGGCCAACATGGGCCTGAGGGCTAAGATTCAGAATGACCCTTGACATTCTATTCTGAGCTGTCTGTAGATTGTTCTTGAAGAACATAGGGTAGCTGCTGTACAATGTATTACACACCAAAGTGAGGCTGCACTAATGCTGCTGGAAGTGTTTTCTGGAAGCTTCCTTTATCTAGAAATGTGGATTTTCTGTCGGAAAATGTTCACTTTCTGGTTGACCTTGGCAATTACTTTCTGCCCCATGTGCTCCCCTGTCAGGAACCTGTCTGGTTTAGCTCACTCAAATATTTCCTGAGCTATTTCATGGAAGTAGGTTTATAGTGTATGATGCAGCAGTGGTGGAGTTAGGTATGGGCGACATGGGGGCGGCACAGGGCACCCGCACAAAAAAATTAGGAATGGTGACATTTGCGCGATCAGTTTTCTATCGCTCATTTGCACGTCAAGTCAATGATATCATGTCACCGTGTGGGACTGTGGATCAATTGACCTTGTCGGAGTCTGTGACCTTATTCTAGCTTGTGAGCTAGGCAGGCTACTGCCTGGGAAGGTCTCCCACTCAGAAGTATGAGATGGGGAGGGGGGCGGGTATAGGTTGACCTCAAGTCTCCCCACTGGAAGCCCGAGGTAGGGGGAGCAGTGGAATCTATCAAATAGCGCACCTCTAACTTTGTACAGTACTAATGCAATTAGTAAAATCAGTTACACTACGAAATGCTACCAAATAAACCACAACTCATTCATAATACTGTGAATATATAGTTTCACAGACATATTGTTGCTTTTTTGGGGGGGTTGTGCGAAATCGTTAAGAATAATATAAAACCAGTCTGCACACCACCAAGGTGAATTGGTTTAGTCTTGACTCTTGGTTGACAGTGTTGGGGGAAGGGTAATGTATTGATGCTCGAGTGCCAAATCAACACAAATGGATAAGAAAAGGTCTAAGAGATCAGGTACCCAGTTTAGGAAAAAGAGGAAAGAAGAAGAGGAGAAACACGCAAAAGATAAAGGTATGCAACTATGTCATCTCTTTATGAGTATAATAGTATGCATGTAATGAAATAGGCTAGTGTTATGTTTGTTAGCATACTGTATGTTGCTATGTTACTTGCTATGCTATTACACATAGGGCGACAATATTCAGTTTTCTGTCCAACTAACTTACATAACGTTGGATATAAGTTCACACAGTTTCATCATGATAATGTGTGTAGCCTGCAGCAAAACGATTACAACCTAACTAGCCCATTATTGATTTGGTTAACTTTCATTGAGGTGACATCATAAAGGTTTTCTGTGATTGTACTTACTAGGTCCTGAGCTCAGTATTGTCCAATGCTGTAGGCTAACTTAAAATACTATGCTGATATTTTGGACTGCTGACTTCACACGACAGTAGTCCAGAACACCAAAACTGCATATTGTCTTATGCCTAGAATTAGCCAAGGAGGTTGTATGGTTCAATTGGTTCCTATTCTGAAAATTAATTGCATAATGACATGTATATTTAATTGTGCAACAAATGTATTTAGGGTGTCAGACTCATACTGTATTTCAATGCAAATTCAGGGGCCAGCACCCTCTGGCACTGGCCAGGATGAGGAGCCATCCACCTCCTCAGCCACACAGGTGTCTTCACAAATGTTGTCTGAGCCTGAGGATGAGGATGAGGATGAGGATGAGGATGAGGATGAAGACCCATTTGCTTCCACTTCTCCCCAGCAGTATTCTTTGGGTGTGTTTGTGCGCATGGGCATGTGTGTGTGTGTGTGTGGGTACACGCACATGTGTTTATGTGTGCATGCCTGCATAACATAAACAAAATAAATAATTTTCCTTTTGCAAAGTTTTAAGTTTCCACATTGTAGGTAACAATGATGATTTTATTATTACTGGATATGTATGTGGGATGTTCCACCACTATAAAAGCTGTGAATCACATGTGTATCCCCACCAAATCCTGCTGCTGAGGATGAACCCCTCTCTACAGACCCTGCTGACTGGCCGTCAGTTCTGACATACAGAATTCGGACACAACTCGTTTGCAGAGGACCAAGTTAGGTACCATCTAATTTTGTTTTCCCAAGGAATGAGTGTGATGGAAGAAGTTGCCACCACCAGTATTTCAGGAAGACCTCGGTGAGTGGTGAAAAAATCCCTAGAAGTTGGTTGGTGTATTCTGAAAGAAACAACAGCCTCTTCTGCTTCTGCTGCAAACTTATTTCTAAGAAGAAAATTTATTTAGCAGGACTGACAGACTGGAAACATATAAGTTATTTTCTGACTTCACACGACACCAGTCCAAAACACCAAAACACCAAAACTGCATGAAAACATGGAAAGAACTGGCAATGAGGATCAAAAAAGGGGAAACAATTGATAAGCATGATGGCACTTATGGAGCCTGAGAGGATAAGATGGAGAGGGGTTGACACGTCTGACTGCTATTGTGTAGTCTCTGGCAATTAGAAATCTGGCACTAAGGGGAAACACAGAAACACTGTACTCTCCATCAAATGGAAATTTCCTCAAAGAGGTTGAACTGATGGCACAATTTGATCCAGTCATGAAAGACCACCTTAACTGTGTCCAAAAAAGGACCTCGAGTCACACCACCAGCTACCTTGGCCACCAAATACAGAATGAACTCATTGATTTGTTGAGCAGCAAGGACGTTACAGTAATGGTGAGTGACATCAAGCTGGCAAAATTCTTCTCTATCATTCTAGATTGCACCTCAGATGTCAGCCATACTGAACAGTTGTGCCACTGAAGGAGGAGCCCCACATAAAGGAACATTTTATGGGGTTTTTGGAGGCAGAGGAGTCCACGGGCCAACATTTGGCATCCCTGATTCTCAAAAGATTAGAGGAGCTAAAAATTCCTTTTGAGGACTGCAGATGAAAGTCTTATGATAATGGGGCCAACAAGAGAGGCGAAAATGAAGGTGTCCAAGCCAGACTCCTGGAAATTAATCCAAGAGCTCTATTGTGCCATGTGGGGTTCACACATTGAACCTCGTTGTGGCTGATGCTGCTAAAGTTCTGTTGATGCCATGGGTTACTTTGGCATCTTACACAAACTGTACACCTTGTTCTCAGCCTCCACACAGCAATGGGCCATCCTGAAAAAACATGTGGACATCACTTTGAAGATGTGGACTGAGACAAGGTGGGAGTAAAGTTAAGCATGTCGAGCCACTGAGGTATCAGGCAGCAGCAGTGAGAGAGGCACTGATTGAGGTGAGGGATCAAACCAAAGACCCTGTGATAAAGATTGAGGCCCAGGCCTTGTCAGAGGAGGTGGGATCATACCGCTTCAGCGCCTTGAGCCAGGGAGCCATACAAGCTTGAACTGCAACTGTGATTCAGTGTGAGAAGAAGTGTGTGTCGAAGTAAATGCAGGCCCTCTACCTCTTCCACATTGACCACGGTGGTGTTGAGTTCCCTGAAGCCAAGCCACCAGCGGATTTGTACAGGCGGGTTACTGGAGGAGGTGTAACAGCACAGGGTCACCTCCTCTCCCTCTCTCGCCTCGAACAACCCCAGCACCATCACCTTCTCTGGCTCAACTGACACACGCACACACACACACACACACACACACACACACACACACACACACACACACACACACACACACACACACACACACACACACACACACACACACACACACACAGTAAATTCAGTCAATAAAGTGCTCTGTGTCAGGATCAATATTTTATAGAAAGGATGGAAAGACTGGATTTGAAAGTAAAGGAAGAAGTAAAGAAACCATTTCTAATCTATCAACATCACTTTATGAAGTCTTGTCCTCTCCTGAGGTTTTTCATCCATTTCAAACCCATACTAGTTACCAAAGCCGGTCTATATTCAGCTATACCAGGAGGGATCTTTCATTAGTATTATTATTATTAACCTCTTCACCACCACCCCTCTTGGGAGGATAAATATCTTCGTTTTTTTTACAGCTTTTATGCTACATATACATACATTTTACCTATACATTTTACCTATACATTTTACATACACATTTTACATATACATTTTACATACATGGTACTTTTGTATATAACAACAATACATTACCAAACAAACTCTTTATTCCCAACCCTCAGCCACTTTCAGCCCATCCCACCTATCACCATAGACCGCCATCGTTTGGTTTCCATGTGCCATATATTTTTCAATTGTGCTGTGATGTTATACAACATTTTTTTTATTTTTCTAATCGTATATTATCCACAGATTGTGAGCTAAAGATAAAAACCTTTCCAAAGAGTATTATTATAGTATTTATTGACTGGCTTAGGCTTTCCAGTTTGCCCAACACTGCTATTTGTAAGGTTAATTTTAAGTGCATGTTGTGATTTTTTTTGTTGCCATTCCTGAACCTGTGACCAGAAACAACCTACATGGGGGTAATACCAGAATAAGTGATCTATTGATTCTGTCTCTTCACAACAAAATCTACAGAGCTGAGACTGTTCTGTGGCCCATATATATAGCATTCTGTTGGTGGCAAGAATTGTATATAATAATTTAAATTGAAAAACTCTAAGTGTTGAGTTAAGCATAGTTTTTCGTACCAGTTCATAAACCATGTGCCATGGAATCGGTACATCGAAAATCTCCTCCCATTTATTTTGCAACCTATATGGTGCAGCTGTCAACATTTTTGTCCTCAGATGAAACTGGTATATTTTTCTATTTATACCAGTTCCTTTCAGCCAATGTGTATCTTTAATATATGGCAGGCAAACAAGTTCCCTACCTTCTCCCTTTTCCACTTGCCTCCTCCATTTTTTTGTGGTAGTGCTGCAATCAGTTGGTTGTAAGTTTGAATTGAGCAGATATTCCCATATATTTTTGATAACTGCATATGTGACATAACTCCTCCATTTGTATTCATAATATCATTAATAAATATAACACAATTCTAAATCATTTTTTGATAAAGAATATTTTTTTACTAATTAATATATTTGAGCTTAACCATAACATTTGTTGTAATCTTTTCTGGAGTATAAAACTGAAATTGTAAGCAGCTTTGTATGGCTTGTTTAAGAAAGGGAGATACTTTAAACAAAATTTCATTTTCAATTAGTCGGAAATGAGAAGTTGTAATCTGTATGAAGGCAAAAAAAGCAATTTTTGAGCAAAGTATGAGCTTTTCTTAATAATCTACTGGAGAACCATTTTGGGTATAAGTATAACTTATATATGAGTGAAGCTTTTAGTGAGGTTTAAAGCTTTAATATTTAAAAATTTTAGCCCCCAAACTCATATTCATTATATAAATAGGCACGTTTAATTTTGTGTGGCTTAGCATTCCATGTAAAATGAAATATTTTTTTTCTCATATGATTTTAAAAATGAATCATCTGGAGTAGGCAACGCCATTAGTAAGTAAACTGTGATAGGACCAAAGAGTTAATCAATGTAATTTTCCATAAATAGACAACTATTTACCTCTCCATGGTTGCAAAATCTTATCTATTTTTGCTAACTTTCTATTGAAATTAATTGTGGTAAGTTCATTTATATTTTTTGAGATGTGAATACCAAGTATGTCTACTTCACCATCCGCCCATTTTATTGGTAAACTACAAGGTAGTATTTTTTGACGATCCAATCCGTAATATGATACACCTGTCATAATTAGGTTTTAATTCAGAGAGGTAGAAAAGTGATCAAGATCTTCAATGAGACTGTGCAGAGATCCAGATTGCGGACTTAAGAAAAAACTAGAGTCATCAGCACACATTGACACTTGTGTTTTTATCCCCTGGATTTCTAACCCCATGATGTTCTTGTTGGATCTAATTTTAATAGCTAGCATTTCAATGACCATAATAAATAGATATGGAGATAACGGACAGCCTTGTTTTACTCCTCTTAAAAGCTCAATACTTTCTGAGAAGTAACCATTGTTTACTATTTTACATCTGGCATTGCTGTACATCACTTTAACCCATTGTATAAGAGATTCACCAAAATTAAAGTATTCCAGGCATTTATATATAAATTCTAATCATACTTTATCAAACGCCTTTTCAAAGGAGGGATCTTAACTGGCACAAAGGAAGTGCAGCTGAGCAGTTAGCCCTGAGGGGCTGCAGTAAGACTGGCTAATGACTGAGCAGGCAGACATGAATGCATCATATCATGTATGATTGTACATTATACACGGGACACAGGCAGACATGAGGGCTACACTCATAGACAGACAGTGTGTTAGGCTACACACATGCCTTAGGGCGACGCAGGCATATCCATAACACACCAGTTCGTCTCTCTGCCCTCCAGCTCAAGACAAAACTAAAAGGAGAGAGAGAGCAATAGAAAGAGAGATACATTGATAAAGGGTCTGCAACTCATTTTCGACGTGTATGAGGCGTGAATAGGAATAGCTAGGAGGTAACATGGCTTTTACGTGGGATTGGAGAGGAAGAAGAGAGCGGTTTACACCGTTAACTGACGCAGCAAGATAACGAGTGATGGCGTGAAGGAAGAGTCGGTGTGATGCGAAGGAACCTTCATTCTCTGTTTGTTTTCTAGTCATGGTAGTAGAGAAATCTCCTATGCAGTGAAGTGAAAATGTATCATTTATTACCTGGCATTATTATCGCCTCAGAAAGTGCCGGTTTTATTGCCTTTGGATTGTGCATTGAAGCGATTCAGTTAAATTAGCTCACTGTAAAAGACCAAGCTGGGATTCAAATGAGTTTCTGTGTGAAATATGGGCCCGGGTCATAATTGCCATTAGTTTCATTAATGATATTGATATTAGAATTAGTGTTAATGCAGAATTTGTTTCAGTATTGGAGCTAGGACTCATGTTAATGTCATTGTGATTGGGATGAATGCTATTGAAAATAACTTCAATGATTGGGTTAACAACCATTTGAATAAACACAATCATTCCATCGGTTTTGTGTGTCTGTGTGTGTGTGTTGTAGCATTCAAGTGCATGTATCTCTTAGCAGTTGGGGACTCACAGAGGACAGTGATCTTGCGGCTGCTGGACAGAGGCACAGGGGTCACCTGGTTGACGCTCTCACAGCGCAGCTCGGCCTGGTTGTCCTGTGGTTTAACCTGCAGGGTCAGGTGGCTGATGGCCCGTCGCGACTCTGTGTCCACCTCCCAGCTGGTGGAAATCACCTCCCCATTCTGATCCACAGGACAGAACTATGAGTTAGTAACAAGCAGAGGACAGGACAGGGCTAGGAGTTAGTAACAAGCAGAGGACAGGACGGGGCTAGGAGTTAGTAACAAGCAGAGGACAGGACGGGGCTAAGAGTTAGTAACAAGCAGAGGACAGGACGGGGCTAGGAGTTAGTAACAAGCAGAGGACAGGACGGGGCTAGGAGTTAGTAACAAGCAGAGGACAGGACGGGGCTAGGAGTTAGTAACAAGCAGAGGACAGGACGGGGCTAGGAGTTAGTAACAAGCAGAGGACAGGACGGGGCTAGGAGTTAGTAACAAGCAGAGGACAGGACGGGGCTAAGAGTTAGTAACAAGCAGAGGACAGGACGGGGCTAGGAGTTAGTAACAAGCAGAGGACAGGACGGGGCTAGGAGTTAGTAACAAGCAGAGGACAGGACGGGGCTAGGAGTTAGTAACAAGCAGAGGACAGGACGGGGCTAGGAGTTAGTAACAAGCAGAGGACAGGACGGGGCTAGGAGTTAGTAACAAGCAGAGGACAGGACGGGGCTAGGAGTTAGTAACAAGCAGAGGACATGACGGGGCTAGGAGTTAGTAACAAGCAGAGGACAGGACAGGGCTAGGAGTTAGTAACAAGCAGAGAACAGGACGGGGCTAGGAGTTAGTAACAAGCAGAGGACAGGACGGGGCTATGGGTTATTCACTAACATAATGGGTGGCTGACTGGCTGCAGTAGGAAGGGAGTGAGTTCTGAAAGAGAGAGTACAGAAGTAGAAGATGGAGAATACACCAAAAACTACTGATTATAAGCTTTAGCCGAGTGTAGTCTCTGTACCTTGGTCCAGTGTAGGGTGGCCAGTGGGTTCCCTCCCTGGGACACACAAACCAGCTTCAACATGGTCCCCCTCTTCACCAGGCCTTCTCTGTCCAGGCCCTGGATTACTGGATGCTGGGGTGGGACTGATGTTGAGAGGGAAAGAGAGAGATGAAACAACATCTTGGGAAAGAACGACAGAAAGTGAATAGAGAGGAAGAGAGGGAGCAATAGAAAGAAAGAGGGAGAGAGAGGGAGAGAGATGAATCATCAGAAACAGAGAAGATGACAGAAAGAGAGGATAGAGAGGGTGAGAAATATGCACTGGGATGAGTGGACACTTGGCTTTATGAGCAAGGGAGCATCCTCTCTATTTGTTGAGACAGGGCCAATAAATCGGCAACATTTATCCTGACTGCAGAGTAAGGGCTCTAGCTCTGATGAAAGCATTAAGTATTAAGGGAGCAGCCGGCTAGATCGACTCCATAAAGCAACATAACAGATGTTTAAACAGTAATAAAGCAACGTTTGGAAATATGAATAAATTACAGCCTTCCTGAATAAAATATACAGCGTAAAATAAATTAAGGGAGGGCCAGCCTTTGTTATTGCTGCAATGAGTTTGGGAGCGCAGGCAGCTGTATGTGGACCCTGGGCCGGCATGACAAATTGCTACCTCACTAACAATCTGGCTGGCTGAAAATGGACACGGTGCTCCAGGCTTTGATGGGCTGGCTTGCTGAGTAAGGACTACTGTTGCGGTGGTCGACGGGTTCTGCTACATTAGCACTTACTGTGGAGGGATGTTGTTTAATACAGAGAGTAGAGAGAGTAAGAGAAAGAGAGAGAAAGAGAAAGAGAGAGAAAGAGAAAGAGAGAGAAAGAGAAAGAGAGAGAGAAAGAGAGAGAGAGAGAGAAAGAGAGAGAGAGTGAAAGAGAGAGAGAGTGAAAGAGAGAGAGAGTGAAAGAGAGAGAGAGTGAAAGAGAGAGAGTGAAAGAGAGAGAGAGTGAAAGAGACAGACAGACAGACAGACAGACACAGACAGACAGACAGACAGACAGACAGACAGACAGACAGACAGACAGACAGACAGACAGACAGACAGAAAGAAAGAAAGAAAGAAAGAAAGAAAGAAAGAAAGAAAGAAAGAAAGAAAGAAAGAAAGAAAGAAAGAGAGAGGGAGTGAGAGAGAGGAGGTGTAGAAGCATTTCCATTTCTGGGTTGTGGTTAAAGTGTAGGAGATAAAATAGGACAGCGTCTAATGCAGAGGGAGATAGATAGAGACAGTATTTCATATGGATGGCTGTGGATAATATGGCGGGGGTGGAAGGAAAGGAAGTAGAATGGGAATGTTTACCATTGAGTGTCTTCAGTAACAGTAGCATTTAATCAGCAGCTGATTTAGACCTGGGACAGAACCAGGTGGGTGGACGCTAGAACAATCAATTACTGAAATTGTTCTACAAAATGTTGAGGAACAACTAAAACAATAGGCTGGGTTGCCATATTGTTTCAAAGATATACTGTTTGTCCAAACAAGACAAAGGTTAACAAGGAAACGATCCTTTGAGATGTAAAATCACCCAGCCATATTATGTTGTGTACTGTATGTCCTACACTGTAGGAGATGTTATGGTCTCACAGTCCTGACAATTATATTTAGCATCAGTAGGGTTTAGAATTCGGGCTTGAGTTTCATTCCCAGGCTCCTCTGATCAGTATTATCAGAGTGTATCAGTTGGGCTTGAGTTGGAGTTTGGATTGCACTGATGCCAGAGGAATTGACAGAGTTGAGTGGGCTGAATGTGACAGCAGTAGAGACGTTGATGCTTTCATGTCGACCTCTAACACTCTTAGAGCCGACTCTTTTCTCTGTATACATCAATGATGTCGCTCTTACTGCTGGTGATTCTCTGAACCACCTCTACGCAGACGACACCATTCTGTATACTTCTGACCCTTCTTTGGACACTGTGTTAACTAACCTCCAGATGAGCTTCAATGCCATACAACTCTCCTTCTGTGGCCTCCAACTGCTCTTAAACACAATTAAAACTAAATGCATGCTCTTCAACCGATCGCTGCCTCACCTGCCCGCCCGTCCAGCATCACTACTCTGGACGGTTCTGACTTAGAATATGTGGACAATTACAAATACCTAGGTGTCTGGCTAGACTGTAAACTCTCCTTCCAGACTCACATTAAGCATCTCCAATCCAAAATTAAATCTAGAATTGGCTTCCTATTTCGCAACAAAGCATCTTTCACTCATGTTGCCAAACATACCCTCGTAAAACTGACTATCTTACCGATCCTTGACTTCAGCGATGTCATTTATAAAATAGCCTCCAACGCTCTACTTAGCAAATTGGATGCAGTCTACCACAGTGCCATCCGTTTCGTCACCAAAGCCCCATATAATACCCACCACTGCGACCTGTATGCTCTTGTTGGCTGGCCCTCGCTTCATATTCGTCGACAAACCCACTGGCTCCAGATCATCTATAAGTCTTTGATAGGTAAAGCCCCGCCTTATCTCAGCTCACTGGTCACCATAGCAGCACCCACCCGTAACACGCTGTCTAGCAGGTATATTTCACTGGTCACCCCCAAAGCCTATTCCTCCTTTGGCCGCCTTCCAGTTCTCTGCTGCCAATGACTGGAACGAATTGCAAAAATCACTGAAGCTGGAGACTCATCCCCCTCACTAACTTTAAGCATCAGCTATCAGAGCAGCTCACAGATCACTGCACCTGCGCATACAGTAGCCCATCTGTAAATAGCCCATCCAACTACCTCATCCCCATGTTGTTATTTATTTATTTTTGCTCCTTTGCAACCCAGTATCTCTACTTGCACATTTATCCTCTGCACATCTATCACTCCAGTGTTTAATTGCTAAATTGTAATTACATCGCCACTACGGCCAATTTATTGCCTTACCTCCCTAATCTTACCTCATTTGCACACACTGTATATAGATTCTTTTCTATTGTGTTATTGACTGTACGTTTGTTTATTCCATGTGTAACTCTGTGTTGTTGTTTGTGTCGGACTGCTTTGCTTTATCTTGGCCAGGTCGTAGTTGTAAATGAGAACTTTTTCTCAACTGGCCAACTCGTTAAATAAAGGTGAAAAAATAAATAAAAATTAAACACTCCAGGCTGAGCATTGGGATTGAGTCCCCAGTAGGTGTGAGTTCGCCCGTGGTTGAAAGTCTCCCATCGGAGTGGTTGCTCAGTGTGAGGATGTTTGCCCCAATGCCAGCCCGGGGTCGGGGTCCACACGTGGCTGGAGAAGGGAATAAGGAAAGGTAAAGGTGTCTGTGAGTCCATGAGGTAAGGAACAACACACACTCACAGTATACATTCATCACCAGGCTGGTCTCCAGGGCCCTAGGGAGAGCCGGGTTCTTCGCACGACACACCAGCTCCCTCCCATTGTCCGAACTGCTTAAGAACATGAACCTGGAGAGGTGTGTGTGTGTGTGTGTGTGTGTGTGTGTGTGTGTGTGTGTGTGTGTGTGTGTGTGTGTGTGTGTGTGTGTGTGTGTGTGTGTGTGTGTGTGTGTGTGTGTGTGTGTGTGTGTGTGATGGAGGGGTGGGTGAGGAGCGTGGGGGAAAAGGGGTCATGGGGAAGGATTGGATGGAAGAGAAGAATAGATGATGGATAACATTAAAGATCATGGCTTAACATAGGACACATCACCCCTTAACACTCTAATTGAGCCCTTGAGACCCCATAAGAACAGACAGATTCATACAATCTCTGGGGTCTGGATATCAAGAGGATTATAACCCCGCTAATCATCATAACAATGTGCGCATTATACCCATGACAAACCCAAAGTCCACGATGTTATCTACATTCATCTCCAGATTTAAAAGCTCCTATACAAAATATGATTTCTATTTATAACCACCATCTACACATAAAGGATTTAGTTGGAGACCAGGCTATTCTGCGTTAGAACTGAACTATGTCCTTAATACCTTCTACAGCGTGTTTTTGCAGATGACAAGGGGTTATTATCTTTGGAGCTGGATTAGACTGATCTGCAGCATTGGTGAATGTATGTATGTACCACCAGGTGAATCAGATAGGATTGGATCTGTCTAGCAACTGAAATGTAATTCTGTGTCTATGACAAAAGCTAATTTGATTTGACACAAGGCACCGAGTGACAGTTCACAGTCGGCACCAATTCATTACACTGTACTGTAGTTCTGTGAGAATGCAGAAGTGCTTCAATTAGGGATAACACACACACACACACACACACACACACACACACGACAGAACAGGAACACATACTCTTTTGTAGCGTGTGTGTTCTGGAGCTTGTCCTCAGAGCCAGGCATAGGGAAAGACTCTACACCTGTCAGCTCAACTCCGTCTGAGAGAGAAAGAGAGGGGGAGGGGGAGGAGGAAAGAGAGTGTGAGTGTTAGAGCAAACAAGGCAAGGGTGTTCGTTTTTTCCCAACCATTTTTCCAAAGATACTTTGTGAAGAGTTGGGGGTTTCAGACGTTTTGGAAGATGGGCAGGGACTTATCTGTCCTAACGTTAGGGGGAAGCTTGTTCCACCATTTGGGTGCCAGGACAGAGAAAAGCTTTGCCTGGGATGAGTAGAAGCAGGCACCTCGTAGGGGTGGGAGGAACAAAAGACCAGAGGTGGCAGAGTGCTCGAGTTGGGGTGTAGGGTGTTTGACGACAGCTGATAATCAGAATAGGGGACGTGCTCTACAAAAATGAACGAATGGCATGGATCAAGCACGATTGCGCATTAGATTGCCTAGTTAAATAAAGGTAAAACATTTATTTAAAAAAGATGACGCCTTCTCAGTATGGATGATAAGTATTACAATATTTGGTGCTTACTGCATATGGTTTACTAACCAGTAAATTCTAAATAGTATGTAGTACTACTAGTACACAGTATGTCGTTTTAGTAAGTAGTAGGCAAGACAGATTTCAGACACGGCCATAGTTTTAAAATGTCATTGTAAAAACAGGGCATTGAGTTGTAGTGTACTACAATTATAGTGTAGGTTAAAACATGTCTTTGAAAACATGTTTTTCCCTCAACTCAGTACTGATTCACATTTAACGTCTCTGCTATTCCTAATGGAAAAACCTGTATGTACTAGCATTATTTAGTTGGTGTGCAGTGGGTTGATATCGTACTTGGTGACCTACCTTTTAACAGAGTGATCACTGCCTCTGGTTTGGCATCTGGAGCGATGCATGTGACAGTGTAGCTTTTCCCTGCTACCCACGGCTCTGTGGTCTCCAGCTCAAAGTAAGGTTTAGAGGGAGGAACTGAAGGGAGAACAGAGGACTGGTGTCTATAACAGTGGTTCTGGGTCGTCTTAAGAGATATACAGTACAGACTAGGCCTTGACCAGAATTGGTGATTCTGTTTACAGATCAAAGAAAAATACGATTTTGGTCATTAATGCATTAAAAACATTTGAGACCCTTAGATGTTGAAGAAAGACAGTTGTACCATGCTATAAGGCAGGTTCTGTTATATTCCTGGAGAATCAGTGGGTCCATATCATTAGTGTGGTGTACAGTAGATAAGACTGTGGTGTGCATACAGAGATGGGTTGGTGATGAAACGAGACAGATGATAATCTGTGTTAGCGCCAAACAGTTCTTCTCTCAGATCACCCCCCAGCTGAATACGTGCTTATACAGCAGATCAAAGCACTTCCCACTCCTAGTTTTCTCTTCCCCACTCTCTTTAATTTCTTTCGGACCATGCAGGAATTCAGAGAAAGAAAACTTTGTTGAAGAGAGTTGAAGTTATTTGGAAGGGAATTCAGAGAGAAAATGTCACCAGATTTGCTAATCAACAAACAGGCTTCAGCACAACTGTCATTTACCCTGGACACATGATCATCTACTCCACAACAACCTGTCACAGAATAGGGTAAAGGAGTAGGGACATGGAAAGAGGAGAGGAAAGAGATCTTTTAACATATATTTTACCAAGCAAATGGAAGCTTTCTGTGAGTGGGTGAGAGCCAGCATAGCACACAAGAAACAAAGGTCATTGCTACTTTTCAACAGATATCAACTGACAGCATGGTTTAGTGAGAGGAATATAGAGAAGAAGAGAGAGGATGATGAGAGAGAGAGAGGAGATAAAGAAAGAAAGACAGAAAGAAAGAAAGAAAGAAAGAAAGAAAGAAAAAGAAAGAAAGAAAGAAAGAAAGAAAGAGAAAATTCAACAGTAGAGGAAGAAAGAGAGACAAACAAGCAGCTATTGTTTGTTTGTCATGCGAGTCATCCAGGGGAAGAGCTATATGTTTCATCAAGGGGTAATTCCGTCATCCGCTGCTGAATGCTGACATAAATCCAATGGTTATGGCTGGATAAACAGCCAGCCAGTCAGCCAGTTTCTCTCCTCTACTCCAAATCTGGGTAATTCACCTAGCGCCACTGGGAGGAGCTGTTGCTGTGTGCAGTAGAGTAGTCCTATTGGCTCCAGCCCTGCTATTGAGACAGATGAGATCTAGCTGCAGCTTCAAACTGATTTAATGGAAGCAATTGGATCTGTGTGGACTGTGATGGGTTACCCGGAGCACTGCAGAGGTGAGCACTGAAATAATGAGATGCATTTGTTTGTGTGTTTTTTCCCCCTCCCACACCAGTCTCCACTCCCCGGGATGATGGGCCGATGACTGGGCCATGTGTCTATTGACAGGCCCCTGCACGCTCAATCTACTCAAACCCACATGATTCACACGGCTGCATCACTTGTTGTGCTCCAGGAGAGTCTCGCCACCTAACAAATCTCCTAAAATAAGAATAATGATGTTCGCAAACGAGCTGGGCAGGTATGTCATTTCTTCTCTCTTGCTCCCGCTCTCTCTCACTCTCATGCTCGCCTCCTCTTCCTATCTCACACTTACTCCATCATCCCCTATCCCCCTCTTCCCCAGCCCTAGCCAACCCCCTTCCTCCCTCTCTCTCTCTTTCTCTATCACTGCTGTTAAATCTGCAGAGGGAGGTGCAGTATGGTGGAGGGTGGGCTGTAGCTTGTGTTGGGAATGAGAGCCCCATATCCACCACAGCCACTCAGGTGGACCATGTGACCCCAATGAGCCCCACCTGAGTTCCCCCCCACTACATCCCAAAACACACACATACACCCCCCACACACACACACACATACACACACACATACACAAATGCATTTTCACATGTGCACAAATATGCACAGTCATGCATAAACACACACACACTCATGTGCACACACACACACCCACCCACTCTCAACATAGACAAACACGAAGACATGCTGCTGCCATGAAGGCGAGAGACAACGAGCCGCAAAATTCCATTCATTAGACAAATACAGACGGATGGATGGATGGATAAGGCAGATAAGAAGCAGATTAGCCAAACACACAGCGATAAGCACACACACAGACAGACAGACAGACAGACAGACAGACAGACAGACAGACAGACAGACAGACAGACAGACAGACAGACAGACAGACAGACAGACAGACAGACAGACAGACAGACAGACAGACAGACAGACAGACAGACAGACAGACAGACAGACAGACAGACAGACAGACAGACAGACAGACCAACAGGTCTGAAAACACATTTGCACACACAGACCCTGACTGAATCCCCCTGATCTATCTTGATTCAGGTAGCTGTGTGCCTCTGACACAGCAGGTGGTCACCATACAGTAACTTCATAGAGAACACAAAGCTCCTCTGATCTGTTTGAATAAAACATCTGATCAACGGGAAACAGATAAACAAGAAGACAGTTTAGAGAGCCTACGTTTACATCACTGTCATTGTTAATGGTCACACACACACACACACACACACACACACACACCACACACACACACACACACACACACACACTCCTGTGAGAACACATGCATGTGAAGAGTTCATTTACAAAACGCTATATTATCCACACATTTTTCATATTTGTGTTTTTTGCTCAGAAATGATTGACATTTGAATTACAATTGTTTTTTTGCAAAACTCTATATAACCATTGTTTAGCTGGAATGGAATGTTTGTAACCTGTATATTTGACTCTGATATGTGGTTGTCTCACCTAGCTATCTTAAGATAGATGCACTTACTGTAAGTTGCTCTGGATAAGAGTATCTGCTCAATGAGTAAAATGGCAAATTGTATTGTTTTACATACAGTACATTTAAATATATTTATTTGTTACATTTGGCTGTGTAAAACCAAGCAGTACTACTTATTTCTATGAGAGTGAGGCAGATATATAGCATTTTGCCTCCAAAAACATGATTGTTTGTCTCTCTGAAATGAAACCATCAAATTATATTTGAAACAAATACATGTCTGTCATTGAACAACCCCATGCCATGATTAGATAAACACACCAATCTATTTCCTAATTTCTTTAAACATTAAAAGCTAATTTAGCAACATTTTTGAAAAAGGATATATAGCGTTTTGGAATGAAACTCTTCATGTGCAGACTCACTAGATCAAACCAGACATGCATGCATTCATGCACGCCGCACAGACACACGCACACACTAAGGACTCAGGTGTGTGAGATTTGAGGCTGAAAGCCATTGAAGCGGTCCTCCCCCTTCATCCTCCTCCCTCGTTCCTCATCCCTCTCCTCCTCTCTTCCGTTCTCCCCAGTGCTGAACAGGAAGCGAAGCAGGTGTCCAAGACAGAAATAGGCCCCAGTCAGTCCTTCTCCCCCTCATCTTTCACATTACATAAGAAACAACATCTTATTCAACAACCCCCACCTCCATCCCCTGTCACAAAGACACAGCATTTTCCCTGTGAGTGAGAACTGGATACTAGAGACAGACAAAACAACAACAAAAAAAAAAACAACAGAACACTCACTAGCTTTTTGACCTGGCCACATATTTGACATTATTGAGCAATAACTCGTAAAATGCTTCTCATATCCGCAGCACACCACATACCTAGCTAAGGCTCATTTTTTGGTCCGCAGCCTTGGGCAGCTAGTACCTGATTGCTCACTGTGCTGAAAAAGAGGGCCTATTTCACAGGCAAATAGAACAAAGGTATACCCATTGAACAAAATCACCCTGCCTTCCATTCTGCTTGTGTAAATGCCCACGTTTATGAGTTGCTACATTATTCATAAAGTAGTGCCATAACATGAAGGCTCATTGTGCAGTATACTCTTCGTGCGCTAAACTCGTTAGCCAACCGTCGTACCTCTAACTGTTGTCTCTAACCCCCAACCAACACTGATAACAAGCTTAAACACCCCCCTTTCCCCCAATCCCCGTCTACTCCCACAGAAATACCTAACTGCAGCTTAACTGCATGAGTAACGTATTCCTAAAAACGGGGACACATCAAACAAAAACATTTAGAATATTATTTGCAGGATCCGGATATACAGGCAGGCCTGTGCTTAGAGAGAGAGAGAGCGAGAGAGAGATAAAGGGAGACAGAGAAAAAGCGAGAGAGAGAGAGAGGAGAAAATGGAAAGAGGGACTTGTTAATTAATAGGATTATATGGAAACGCTAATGGTTTCAAACAAAGGACAGTGGATGTGTCAGGTGTTCTGATATTCTGACGGGCGGAGGCCGGGGGTATAAGTTTCGGCGGGAGGATGCGGGGGTGGTGGAGAGGTTGTTTTTGTCATGGATTACTTGCTGCCGCTTGATCTGCCTATTGCCGTAATCCCCTATCTGAACTCGGCAGGATGGGAAAAACACACAGGAATTATGTCGCCCCTGATAGAAATGTCTCGAAAATGTCTCTTTGTTGGCCCGCTGAGAGGACTTATTGACGTTTGTGTGCCTCCCTCTCGACTGTTCGATGCGTGTGGTGATCCGTCTTGAATTAGCTGGTGATGATACCCACAATCCACCACTCCGACCTGGGGGAATCCAACTAGAGAGCAAGGCTCGCTTTTCTTTTGGTTTTACATGATCTTTCTATGCTTTCTCACTCTCTTTGCGTCTCTACCTCTATCAGGATAAGGTAAGACCCAGATGCAAACCTTGACGAAGTAACAGTGTTTATTACAGCAACAGAGGCAAAGGTACAGGATGGCAGGCAGGCTCAGGTTCAGGTCAGGCAGAGGTTGGAAATCCAGAAAGGGGCAAAGGTACAGGACAGCAGGCAGGCTCAGGGGCAGGCAGATGGTCGGGCGGGCAGGTTCAGGGTCAGGACAGGCAAGGCAAGGGTCAAAAACCAGGAGGGCGAGAAAAAGAGAGGCTGGGAAAAGACAAGCGCTGACAGGACAAACTCTGGTAAGCTTGACAAACAAGACGAACTGGCAACAGACAAACAGAGAACACAGGTATAAATACACAGAGGATAATGGGGAAGATGGGCGACGCCTGGAGGGGGGTGGAGACAATCACAAAGACAGGTGAAGCAGATCAGGGCGTGACAACCTCTATCTCTCTTTTCTTAAAGGAGATAGTGCGATAGTGTTTTGGTTGGCTGACTGGTAGAGGCTGTCTGTGTTATCATGGGAGCTGTGGTAGTCTGGAGGAACTCTTAACTCATTGGAAAGCTGTCAAGCTGTGTTACTCATTTCACTCATAGCTTGTACAGTACTGGCTTTGGTTCTAACCCAGTATTACAATAATAACACATCTGACTCAACTCATCAACTAATATTAAAGCCTGTGATTAGTTGAAGCAAGTGTTTTAGTGTTGTTCTGGAACACACGTCTGCACACCTCTGGGTCCCCAGGACTGACGACCACTGCTGTTGCAGGATTTAGATTAGTCTGTGGCCTCAGGCTGGTCTGTCTGTCTGTCTGATTATATCAATACATCCATCTGTCATGGAATCAGTTGGAAAACATTCAGGGAAAATATTCAGGGATAGCAGCTGGGAAGTGTGGGAGCATTAGGATCTGCGCATGTTGGACAGACAGGAGAGTGGAAGGTCTCCTCCAGACAAACTACTACACTACAGTCTCCTGACACCCTGATCTCTCTGATCTGGGCCTGGACCTCTCTGATCTGGGCCCGGTGCCTCATAGGCACCTGGGTGGATAGCCTTTACGTATTGTGAGTGACTGTGTACACACCCACCCAACAACACACTTCAAGTCACAGCAGTGATAAATGTGGGACTGAGTCCTGCTGTAGCTGCAGGTGTATAAAGACGGAGCTGGCTGGAACAGGGGGGAGTGTAGAGAGAGCTGGGGTTCACTCCCCCTCCTTCCTTTCTCTCTCAGTCTCTCCCATTGATGTCAGAAAAATCTGCTCCCTTCCCAGGAGAGCGAGAGAGGCAGCGAGAGTCACCAAGGCAACGCCCCCCCCATCCCCAGCACCCCAGTATACACACTCCATGGCCCCCAAAAAGAAAGAGTGAAAGAGCGAGAGATGAATGGAGAAGGGGGAAATGAATACACCGTAGCAGGAGAAGAAAAGCTCTTTCAGAGTCACCGTGCTCTCCACATATGGCATAGCTCCCAAAAGCAAGGAGACAGAGAAAGCCAGCTCCGAGAAAGAGGGTGAGAGAGAGAGAGGAGAGAGAGAAATGAGAGAGAGGAGCGAGAAAGAGGTGAAAGAGAGGAGAGAGAGGAGAAAGGGAATGAGAGAGTATGCTGTTCATCATAAAGTGACAACAGGCGGCCTGGTGTACTCACAATTACATCCATTCCTTCCCACGTCTGTGTGGAAACTTTTCATTCACTCCCATTCTATTATGATTTACTTCTCCAGGAGCTACTGACACGGAGCACCATGAGTGGATGTTACGGACGGAGGCTCACACACTGCTTGTGTGTGGTCCATTGAATCTAGAACATATCTCAATTGTCATATTTCTCTATTGTGTGCGATAAAGGAATAATCTTAGATATGTCCTGCAGTTCATGGTCATGGGATTAGCGGATGGACTGTGCAACTGTTGGGTTGGGGTTACTGTATTCACCTTGCTGTCTGCCTCTTTGCAATTCTGCAAACATTTTGCAATTTACAAATGAGATCGTCCTCTGTCATAGAGAGTGAACGGTGTCCTGATGAGACAGCAACTTTTCTGACTGAGCCAGGCAAAATCAGAATCATTATTATGGATATATCCAAAGAATTTTCAATAGAAAAAACTCAAACAAAAGGAAATACAGCTAGTTTGCTATCATTTCAACTGCAGAGATTGACGTGATTTTGTTTTCGGTCGATGGCGAGCTAACAAAAGACAAGAATGTTAGCCAGGCTGAATGGAAAGCATTCTTTGATTGCATAGCAATGATGGGAAAATATTTCCTTTGGTGGAAGGATGAAATAGTATGAATTGACTTATGAAAATAATGTTTTTAATGAAAATATGTCATTCATTATTTTAATATGTTGGTAAGCAGTTTATTAAAGCAATAAGGAACCTTCCGAGGTTTGTGGTATATGGCAAATATACCACAGCTAAGGGGTGTATCCACTCCGCTTTCGTAGGGCCTAAGAACAGCCCTTATCAGTGGTATACTGGCCATATACAGTAACACACCACTTCAGACCTTATTGCTTAAATATCCGAGAAGTAACAAAAATGGCCACTTTATGTTATTGTACTCTGTTTATGTACAAATAAAAGTAAGAAACGGGTTTAATCGCTATAATTTTGAGCCCAAAATAAGCCTAAACAGCAGACTCAAGTTGCATAGCAACAAATAACACATTGTGTCAAGGACAAGGACCTGTAGATTACAGGTCAAGAGGTCCAGTGTGTGGCTGAGCTCCTGAAGATTTTCATACATTAATGTCATGCTTTCTCTTGAATAAGATGACCCACCACCCTCTGTGCCCCCCTGTGGAGTAACAGTGGTTTTGCTCACTCTGCACATTGATCCACGCTGTATGGGAGATGATTGCCCGGCTGCTCTCGGACTGGCCCACTTGGCATTCGTAGGGGGCGTCGTCCTCCAATTCGGTTTTCTCGATTTGGAGATAGTACTGTCCTGGAGTAGAGAGAGACACAAAGACAGTAATTCATGTTGTAATGACGCAGTATCTTGTAATTGCGAAGCTTCACACAATGAACTGTAATTACAATGAGAGGTGGTCCATTTAGTCTCTACCATTCACTCTTCATCTGAAATAGCTCTCTTTGTACACACCCAATGTACATCTATGAACATTCACTACCAAGCCCTTGTGTCTCTATGGGGCACTGGTTCCAAAAACCACTGATCTTTGAATTACCTTCAACCGAGGAAACATGGTTGAATGAACACAGATGTTTTGTGTGGGAAATGAAAGACTTGAATATCTGTAATGCTGCCAGATTATGTGGTTGATACAGAGCTGTTATAATACTGTAGATTCAGCGTAGTGTCTGCCTGCATCATCGATACCTATGGGGAAACAGACTGGTAGGATTCTCATTTATCAGGCACCAAGTTGAAGCCCTTTGAAAAGAGGAGAGAGAGAGTGGTATTGACTACCGACCACCGTGAGAGAGCTTGGTTTCCACACATACAGTACTGAGGAGGATCTTAGCACCAGATACACACTGGAATTCCATCTGTTTATAACACAAGAGGCTTTAGTCCAATTCAGTAAATATTTTCTTTAGCATTGTGTACCTGAATTCGGGGACTTTTTGTTTTGCAACTTGGTCTCACACCCTGTTGATTTACCATTAGGCTACGTAGGTTTGGAAAATAGCAGACACACACTAACCAACGAAGAGGGATAGCTGTGTGGTGTATGAAGTCTGACTCCAGATCTGTCATGTTGTTTTATATTGGTGGGAATATGGTATGTATCGATTGAGGAGGACAGACAAAGTGCCTCTCCATCTTTATATCTCTCCTGATAGTGTTTCACCATCCACGGGTTAACATGTTGACTGATGCCATTAAACGTGTGTATTATAGGATGTTTGGGGTCTGGGAGGCTTTTTCCTGCTTTGTGTCGCTCTCTGACTCACAGCGTACTAACATGTATAAAATAGCATATTGGTGTGACAACCTCCCAGTCCTAAAAAAGGACTCATCAACAAAGCTGGCAAGATAATTAATACCAACCAGCAGCAATTTTCACATCTATGCTATCATACAGCGGGAAGACTTCGAATTATTAATAATTTTCCTCTTTCCTGAAATTACTCACCACAAATGCCGCAATCAACTTGCCAAGTGTGTGTGTGTGTGTCAGAGCGTATGTGAGAGTGTGAGAGCTCTTTCAGCGCCAACAGACATCACTGATGGTGACAATCAGTGACAAGTTTCATCGAGTGGCGTCAAGTGATAACGCTTGTGTTTTTGCTTCTATAGATTTAAGAATGTGTATGCCACAAGCATATATAAGTGTCTCATTCTGCCTATCAGTGTCTGTGAATATGTGTGCAATTTCTAGAGTTTAGTGTGTACCTGAATGTCTGTCAACTCCCGTGTGCCAGTCTGCTAGTGTTGTGTGTCTCACAACAGCCATGGCAGCATGGAATAGCACCATGCGGCTCTGTGCTGGTTGAGCATGAGCAAATGCTATGCTCTTATTTAGGATTGCCTTCTAATTGACGATTACCTTTTACACACGCCGTGTGCGTATCCTGCTACATAATTTTATTCTCATCTCTCTCTCTCTCAATTCCATTTCAATTTAAGGGGGTTTGGACACACCTACTCATTCAAGGGTTTTTATTTTATTTTTGATTTTGTAGAATCATTTCTACATTGTATGTGGTGAAGACATCAAAACTTTGAAATAACACGTGGAATCATGTAGTAACAAAAAAAGTGTTCAACAAAATCAAAATATATTTTATATTTGAGATTCTTCAAAGTAGCCACCCTTTGCCTTGATGGCAGCTTTGCACACTCTTGGCATTCTCTCAACCAGCTTCATGAGGTAGTCACCTGGAATGCATTTCAATTAACAGGTGTGCCTTGTTAAAAGTTAATTTGTGGAATTTATTTCCTTCTTAATGCGTTTGAGCGAATCAGTTGTGTTGTGACAAGGTAGGGGTGGTATACAGAAGATAGCCCTATCTGGTAAAATACCAAGTCCATATTATGGCAAGAACAGCTCAAATAAGCAAAGGGAATTAACAGTCATTAATTACTTGAAGACATGAAGGTCAGTCAATCCGGAAAATGCCAAGAACTTTGAAAGTTTCTTCAAGTGCAGTGTCAAAAACCATGATGAAACTGGCTCTTATGAGGCACACCACAGGAAAGGAAGACCCAGAGTAACCTCTGCTGCAGACAATAAGTTCATTAGAGTTTCCAGCCTCAAAAATTGCTGCCCAAATAAATGATTCACAGAGTTCAAGTAACAGACACATCTCAACATCAACTGTTCAGAGGAGACTGCGCGAATCAAGCCTTCAAAGTCAAATAGCTGCAAAGAAACCACTACTAAAGGACACCAATAAGAAGAAGAGACTTGCTTGGGCCAAGAAACAAGAGCAATGGACATTAGTCGTTCTGCCCCTGTACAAGGCAGTTAACCAACCCCTTGTTCCTAGGCCATCATTGAAAATAATAATTTGTTCTTAACTGACTTGCCTAGTTAAATAAAGGTAAAATAAAAAATAAAAAAGACCTGTGGAAATCTGTTGTTTTCTCTGATGAGTCCAAATGTGAGATTTCTGGTTCCAACCGCCGTGTCTTTGTGAGATGCAGAGTAGGTGAACAGATGATCTCCGCATGTGTAGTTCCCACCGTGAAGAATGGAAGAGGAGGTGTGATGATGTGGGGTGCTTTACTGGTGACACTGTCAGTAATTTTTTTTAAATTCAAGGCAAACTTAACCTGTATGGGCTAGGGGGCAGTATTTTCACGGCCGGATAAAAAACGTACCCGATTTAAACTGGTTACTACTCTTTCCCAGAAATGAGAATATGCATATTATTAGTAGATTTGGATAGAAAATACTCTGAAGTTTCTAAAACTGTTTGAATGGTGTCTGTGAGTATAACAGAACTCATATGGCAGGCAAAAACCTGAGAAGATTCCAAGCAGGAGGTGGCCTGTCTGCGAATTTGTAGATCTTCTTTCTAGTCCCTTTCAAAACTACAGTATCCCTGGGGTTACGTTGCACTTTCTAAGGCTTCCATTGGCTCTCTAAAGCCTTCAGAAAGCGGATTGAGGCCTCTCCTGTCTCTGGGCAGAGTATGGTAGCTCAGTTTGTCAGTGGTCTTCCTGGTGACTAAGAGATTGGATATGCGCGGTCCCGCGACCATGCTGTGTTTTCTTTTCCTCTTTGAATGAATACACTATTGTCCGGTTGGAATATTATCGCTATTTTACAAGAAAAATACCATAAAATTTGATTTTAAACAGCATTTGACATGCTTCTAAGTACGGTAAAGGAACATAAAGAATTATTTTGTCTCGAAATGCGCTCGCGCATTACCCTTCGGATAGTGACCTGAACGCACAAACAAAACGGAGGTATTTGGACATAACTATGGATTATTTGGAACAAAAACAACATTTCTTGTGGAAGCAGCAGTCCTGGGAGTGCATTCTGACGAAGATCAGCAAAGGTGCCTCGAAGTTGGCGGGTGTCAAAATAGCTAGCCGTGATGGCTGAGCTATGTACTCAGAATATTGCAAAATGTGCTTTCGCCGAAAAGCTATTTTAAAATATGACATAGCGATTGCATAAAGGAGTTCTGTATCTATAATTCTTAAAATAATTGTTATGTATTTTGTCAACGTTTATGATGAGTAATTTAGTAAATTCTCCAGAAGTTTTGGGTGGGAATGCTAGTTCTGAACATCACATGCCAATGTAAAAAGCTGTTTTTGGATATAAATATGAACTTGATTGAACAAAACATACATGTATTGTATAACATAATGTCCTAGGAGTGTCATCTGATGAAGATCATCAATGGTTAGTGCTTCATTTAGCTGTGTTTTGGGTTTATGTGACATATTTGCTTGCTTGGAAAATGGCTGTGTGATTATTTGTGGCTATGTACTCTCCTAACATAATCTAATGTTTTGCTTTCACTGTAAAGCCTTTTTGAAATCGGATAATGTGGTTAGATTAACGAGAGTCTTGTCTTTAAAATGGTGTAAAATAGTCGTATGTTTGAAAAATCTAAATTATTGCTGTGTAAGGGCTATTTGACCAAGAAAGAGAGTGATGGAATGCTGCATCAGATGACCTGGCCTCCACAATCACCTGACCTCAAACCAATTGAGATGGTTTGGGTTGAGTTGGACCGCAGAGTGAAGGAAAAGCAGCCATCAATTGCTGAGCATATGTGGGAACTCCTTCAAGACTGTTGGAAAAGCATTCCAGGTGAAGCTGGTTGAGAGAATGTCAAGATTGTGCAAAGCTGTCATCAAGGCAAAGGGTGCCTGCTTTGAAGAATCTCAAATATAAAGTACATTTTGATTTGTTGAACACATTTTTGGTGACTACATGATTCCATGTGTTATTTCATATTTTTGATGTCTTCACTATTATTCTACTATGTAGAAAATAGTACAAATAAAGAAAAACCCTTGAATGTGTAGGTGTGTCCAAACTTTTGACTGGTACTGTATGTTTACATTGCCAAAGCGAGTGAAATAGTAATAAACAAAAGTGAAATAGACAATAAAAATGAACTGTAAACATTACACACATTCCAAAAGTTCTAAAATAATATTATTTCTATGTACAGTGTTGTAATGATATGCAAATAGTTAAAGTACAAAAGGGAAAATAAATAAACATAAATATAAGTTGTATTTACAATGGTGTTGTCACATCCTGACCAGTATAAGAGGTTATTTGTCATTGTAGTTTGGTCAGGGCGTGGCAGGGGTGTGTCTGTTTTGTGTTGCCGGGATTTTGGGGTTTTGTTCTATGTTTTGCATTTCTATAGTTTTTCGATGTTGTATATTTATTTGTGTTGGCCTGGTATGGCTCTCAATCAGGAACAGCTGTACATCGTTGTTTTTGATTGGGAGTCATACTTAGGTAGCCCTTTTTCACCTGTCGTTTGTGGGAAGTTGTTTTTGCATTGCTGTGTGTAGCCTGCAAGACTGTTCGTTTGTTCGTTTGTTCGTTTGTTCGTTTGTTCGTTTGTTCGTTTGTTCGTTTGTTCGTTTGTTCGTTTGTTCGTTTGTTCGTTTGTTCGTTCGTTCGTTTGTTTTCTTGTTTTGTTACGTGTCTCAAATAAAAGTTAAATATGAGCACTCAACCCGCTGCGCCTTGGTCTACTCCATACGACGGACGTTACAGGTGTTTGTTCTTCACTGGTTGCACTTTTCTTGGGGCAAAGGGTAATAAATATTGCTGCTGTGATGACACACTGTGGTATTTCACCCAATAGATATGGGAGTTTATCAAAATTGGATTTGTTATCGATTTCTTTGTGGGTCTGTGTAATCTGAGGAAAATATGTGTCTCTTATATGTTCATACATTTGGCAGGAGGTTAGGAAGTGCAGCTCAGCTTTCGCCCAATTTTGTGGCAGGTGTGCACATAGCCTGTCTTCTCTTGAGAGCCAGGTCTGCCTTCAGCGGCCTTTCTCAATAGCAAACCTATGCTCACTGAGTCTGCACATAGTCAAAGATTTCCTTTATTTTGGGTCAGGCACAGTGGTCAGGGCCAAATAGCATTTTAGTTTGCTCTGTTTTTTTGTACATTTTTTCCAATGTGTCAAGTAATTATCTTTTTGTTTTTTCATGATTTGGTTGGGTCTAATTGTATTGCTGTCATCTCTCTCTATATCTCTCACTCTCTCTTGCCACTTTCATTTTCCATATATTCACTTCTGAGGGGGGCAATGGTGGTACACGCGAGGCTATTTCACATTCACATAGTCTCTGTAGTCACAGATGGCCTCTGTTTAGACGTCCTCTGTTAAGCCACTACCATCAGGTCCCCGTGGTAACTTCATTTAGGCCTATCACTGTGTCCTCCATGCATATCAAGGCTATACAGTGTAGGCTTACTGCTACTATGTCTGTTTTACAGCCAATGCAATTAAAGCGGACAGATGCACCGTTCACCCTCACAGCGAACAACCTGTCATTTGAAATATGTCACAATAAAGAAAACCATCAAATTCACACACTTCTTAGAGCAACAACACAATGCTTGAACTCTTGGCCCTTTTGACATGTTTGCGTGGCTTGTGTAGGCCTTCATTCTGCGACTGCATCTCTGTGCTCATAATGCAGACATATTCCTCATGTTCATCTTGTCCTATGGGTTGTCTACCACTCAATGTTTTAATTTGGTAGCTTGTGTTCTGCATATGCTCAAGCTGTAAAAAACATTTGTGTTGGGCTACTACCCATGTGTGTTATCATTTTATGCTTCCCTGTCATTATTTCTTACCCAATTTTGATATATTGCTTTTCCCACCCATTTCCCCCTACTATTAACATTTCCCTACTTTGTATTCAACCATAACGCAAACGCCAACCCTACACCTAGCTATATGTCTGCATCCTGGTTCAACCCTAACCCTAGCCTCAAACACAACCCTAAATCTAACCCTAGCTTCATGTCCACAGCCCGGCTCAACCCTGGCCATAACCCTAACCCTAGCTTCAAGTCCACATCCTGGTTTAGCCCTAACCATCAACCACAACCCAAACTCTAACCCTAACCCTTCCCCGGGCTCTCACCTCTCTTAGGGTCCCCCAACAGGCTGTAGCGAGGGAACCCCGGCAGGCTCTGTTGTGGACCCAGAAGCAGGCCATCCTTCACCCACTGGACAACCCCTGAGGGCCTCAGCACCTCACACCTCAGCATCACCGTAGTCCCCGCACGCACCGTCATGTTCTTGGGCTGGGTCCTGAACGCCTGCTGGGCCCCCACCTCCACCACACCTGAAGAAGAGAGGGAGGGAAAGGAGGGAAGATGGTGAGAGGAAAGCGGGAACAGAGGGCGGGATGGGTTAGGGGGATTGTAAAATGGATGGAGGGAGAGGAGGAGGGTGAGAAGATGGAGGGGAAGAAGGGAAAGCTAGGGAGGCAGGGGATGAGGGCTCAAATAAACACAGTAGAGTCGGGCCACATTATTCATCACATCGTATGTTTTATTGATGGGAAATTGGAGCAATTCGGCCCTGAAAATGAGTCAATAATGTAATTACTGCGAATTAAACCCCTCCTCGGTCCAGGAGATAAGGAATGGAAAGGAAGAGAGGGCGGGGGGGGGGGGGGAATCCAACCAAGCCCTCGTTCACCCATTGCTTTTTCTTCACTGGCGATGTCCCTTCGGCTAATTTCTACAGATGAGAGTAATGATATTTGCTTTAATGCCCTCGTTTGTCATAGGTGGTGTGGGGGTGTCAGGAGGTGGGGGTGGGCAATCCCTCACTCCCTGTATGAAGTGAAACGCTCCGGTACACTGCACTGGTGGCTGGAAGGTAACCTTACCGCCACTCAGCCAGCCTGGGAGTGAGTGAGTGAGGTGGAGGCTAGAACAATGAGACCAGGATCACAAGGTAATGCGAGTGTAGCTCTGCATGCAAAGTCCTATGCTAATTATGGGCCCTAATATATAAGCATTCATCTTATTTTTAAACTATGCAGTGGAGAGGAGAGCAGCTATTTACACCGCCTAATTCTGGAAGGTTGTTTGAATCTTGACCCTATTTGAGCCAATCACAAAGTTGTTTGCGAACTGCATGCTCGGCTGCGCCTCGACAATGTGAGTGAGAGGGAGAACTCTCAGATCAAGGGGACATCAGTCACCTCACGTCAAACGTGAAGGGCAAGATTGGCCATTATAGACGACGCATGCAAACAACCAGCCACAAAATTTCATTTGCATATCAGTTTACATAAAATGAATACACAACAATTCCGTGTACAAATGAGCAGCAAAAGGAAGTTGAAAAACAAACAGGAACAAAATGGATTCTTCTCTTCTTCTACTGCCACTACCTAGAGAGGTGCATGGGGGATGGAAGTGGTAAGACAGGCAAACACCGTAGGCCATTGATTTCCTTTCCCCATCCAAGGATTTGGCGTCTATTTGAATGAGATAATGGCTTGGAATTATGCTATGGAGCTGATGCTGCCCACAAAACTCCATGGCCTTCGCTGTCACAACGAGATGGAAGCAGAGGCTAGCCATAGTCTGGAGTATAAACTGAACCGCTATGAAAAGCATACTAAGTTATTAGTATCAAAACATTGGACAGGCTCAACAGAAAGCAGGTAGAAGTTAAGAGAAGATGATACCTGTCACTTTTTAACTTACTGAACAATGTCTCTCTGTTTCTCTCTGTGATGTTTGCAAAGGCAGGAGAGAGAGAATTTAAATGTAAACGCATGCTATCAGACCTCATCAACTTGAAATAATTATGTCAGCAGTACAGTGGGATCTGTTCCATTAACAGATTAGTGTGGATGATAAATATTCGTTGTGATTGTTAGATTTATTTTGGAGCTGATTTACTGTATGTGTCAGTAAATGTGCTGTAACTGCATAATGATGCTATGAACACTGGAACTAGATTTGTTTCACAGAGCAAAGGCTTACAAGTACTGTGGGATTTCATGTTGATTGACAGCCACCCTTTTTTAATGTGATTTACAAAATAATCTGAACAGATTGTCATTGTCTGAGGAGTTCCAGCAGCAGTAAACAGACGAGCACAGATTGGAAAAACAACAACTTTGACAGCTTGGTGATTCGACAGCGTATTTTGAGAAAACGATTAGCCACTCGTCACAGGATCCTTCTCTTCTGACAATGTGTTGTCGTTAAGCTGTCCTATTTCTGCTCCCATTCAGTTGGTTTTGCTCTTCTGAGAACCAGCTGGTACATTGGCAAGGAAGCGTAATGTTGAGGCCTTAGCACAATATCTAATTGTATCAATGTGATTGTCGATGAATAACAATCCAATGGCAGAAGTATGCAATTCAAGGTAAGTGAAATGCAAAGGGTCTTATTCAAGGAATAATTCCTGATGTGCTGCATACAATTATCAACAACACTACAACAGGCTACAGAAACCTTGATGCAAACTCATCCATTGAGTTGAACAGAACTCTAGATTATGCCTCTCATAAAGTCAATGAGAGCACAGTGCTATAGAGTAATATAATGGTGTGTAATTTAACAGAAGGCCTTGCTGAGTTGGAAAGGTGACAATAGGTCCATTGTGGCTGTTTTTCTTACCCCATTGCAGAGTGAGGAGAAGAAGAAGTGGACTAGAGAAGCACGTTGTTGATGACAAACCCATCTCAAACCTCAGGCTCCAATCGTTTAATCCAGGCCCTGCGGAATCCTGAAACGACCAATCACAGAGATGACAGACAGTGAACTGTTTGTCAATTTTGAATTTTTTTATTTAACCTTTATTTAACTAGGCAAGTCAGTTAAGAACAAATTCTAATTTACAATGACGGACTACCGTCATGTTGGTGAAAGTTGAGTTAGTCAAGGCTTAGTTGACTCAATGTCAAGTTTTGAGTTACCGAGCACACACAAAGTATTCTCAAAGCCATAGCCACATATTGTGCTAGCTACTGTAGCTAGCTATGTTGGTGAAGACAGACTAACCTGGTTACAGATCATTGGATGACTCTTGCATGCACTAGTGAATTAACCCATCAACAGTTTTGAGATAAATCCATGAGTAACACTATGTCTACGTCCATTACATTCTGTTCTAATCTAACAGTCCCCCTCTGCCTGTTTCTTTTGGAAAGGGACCCGATGTGCATTTTAAGTTAGTTTGCAATCAATCAATTTATCTGTCGCGGTGGAACAAATAATAGTGATTTACTTGATTGAAAACTAAACATGTTCTCATCTGAATAAACAAAATGAATTAAAAGCAACGGTTCTTTGAGGCATCTCCCCTCAGTCGATTAGTTGCACTCCAACAGGCTTTGATAAGAATTAGCTCACACTCAATTATTCCTGGCTCTCAGAAACATCAGTGCATTTCAGAGCCCCCCAACATACACTTTGAATACACAAGGGCAATTTGATCCCCCTTCACCACATTAGATGTCTGTTCTGAGCTCTCAAAAACAAATCTGCCTTCTCTCCCCCCTCTCTCTCTCTTTCTCTCTCACACACTATCACCCTCTCTGTTTCTCTCACTCACTCTCCCTCTTTTTTTCTCTTTGTCTGTTTCTCTTTCTCTCTCTCCCTGTTTCTCTCTCTCTGCCTCCCTTTCCCTCTTTCTAATACTCCCTTTATTAAAGGGTCAATCTGCAGTTGCTACATGTATGTATATACATTTTTGGACTCACTGTATATAGGATATGTACCCATTGATTCTTGAAGAATATAACTTCAATATAACTTAACCTCATGAGCTTGGTTCAATTGTCGTATCCCCTCAGAACCCAAAACAAAAGCTCCAATGTTTGTAAACAACGTAAATGTAAACTAACACTGTAGAGCCTCAAAACATGGTTAAAATTATACTTTTGATATCATGGATTGTCAGTCCTTGCTCTGTTTATGAATTTGAGAGTGGTTACATTTCTCCTGCCCAATCCCTTATCAAAACATGCGCAGAGAGACGCTTTGTTTTAACCTGACCTGCTGATTGCCCCTTTAAAACACCATAAGCATTTCAGCCCCGACCGATGTTCATTAATTGATTTTCCTCATACTTATTTTCCATCCCAGTCTGCCATTTTCCTCACATCTGAGATCTAAATACCAGAGAGAGTAAAGTGCTGGCTGGTTGGTTTCTATATGTGTAATGAAAGTTCCCCATGCCTTCCCTCCTCCGTGGGAGTGATGCTGTTACTGCAGAACTGGTCTGGTCTGGAGAGGAAGGCTACATGACTCAACACGTTTCTACCGAACATCTTAATGAAAAGAGCCGCAGCCTACGAACTCTGACCTTCCGTCCCCTCCCTGCACTACCGCCACCACTGCTAACCCAAACACAGGGCTTAATTACTGGGAAAATAGGTCCGTGCACAAAATGGAGGATTGGTTCATTCTCTAGTGTTTGTTTTTGTTTCGCTTCATTGTCCTAGACAATGTTTAGGGTTGGGTCTGGGCTGTGTCTGTTGGATGGAATCTGATGAAGTCATGTTAGAATTAAAATGAATGGAGAAAACAATTGCAGAAAACAATCATCCAAAAAATAAATAATTAATGTTTTGTTGTCACAAACACTAGATAGGTGCAGTGAAATGTGTTGATTTCCAGGGTCAGCTATGGTAGGTTAAGTGCCTTGCTCAAGGGCACATCAGCAGATATTTTTACCTTGTTGGCTCAAGTATTCAAACCAGCGACACTCTAAACACTAGGCTACCTGAGAAAACCATACACACGAGTATGCATGCATGAACACATGCATGCAAGCACACACACAAACACATATTCAAAATTCACAATATGAGACAAACAGCTAAAAAGCAGGCCTTCAGCCCTGGCAGCTAATCGAGTTCTTGTCCTTGCACAGATCTCTGTCATTATCCATAACTAGCTCAACAAGCTTCATAACACGCACACATGCACACAGTATAATGGAATACATGAACAATTACATTCATTCAGTATCTACAGTGCCTTCAGAAAGTACTCACACTCCTTGAATTTGTCCACATTTACTCAAGTGCTATCAAGCTAAATAATGTATTTGTCTAGGAAAACCTTGTACTGTATAATATAATCTGTATTTCACTGACAACAATAGAGTTGTATGAGTCAGGATTAGATTGAAAACTGGTGCTCACCACCCAGGATAAGCATTGTTGTAACTTGCCTGTATAAGTCAGTAGATATTCTACCTTCACTGCTACTACAGTTTTTGACCTTGTCCCTCACTAGCTTTCCACAGATGCTAATGAGAAAGTTTGATTTGAAATTTGATTTGCTCTTGGAGACAAGTCAGCCGTTCTCCCCTCCAGGGTATTGGAGAGAGCAGAGGCATCAGGCGTGACCCCGACAGGTAGATTTTTAATGGCTTCTTTCATAACACCATCAAACAACTCAATACACTCAATCCTGGACCAATTTGATGCAAAACCCCATGAAATCACTCAATGTGCAGAAAATGAAGCCTCAACCTCATGCAACCATGCAATTCAGATATGGTCCTACATCTTAATATCAGGCTCACCCACACACCGCCAATCTCACCATTAGCCTGTGGGCCCAATTACAGGGCCTCATGGGGGAGGTCTGTTGTGACACCATTACCCCACTGACACTCACCAGCAGAATCAGTTATAGGCCAAAGATGCAGATTAGGTTATCCATATGGCTTAATCGAACTAAAATAATTAATTGTGCATGAAAACATGGTGGTCCTCTGACAGTCTGATTAGCGTTGCCTGGGTGAGCCTGCCTGCTTCTCCAGACGCAAATAGACAGAGCAAACTTCAAGCCAAGTCAAGGACGGGCAGGTGGACGAGCCAGATTGCATCAGCCTCGTCCAGCAATTTACAGTGGCAGCTGGACAGCATGTCTCCGAGAAGCTCTTCTCACCAACCTGAGCAGAGTGTCTGTCTGCTTGGCTTGGTTTCTGTTTCTGCTCTGTAGAGTTGTCAACTTCGACTCAATGTGTCTCTCTCTCTCTGACTCCCTAACATGTCACTTGCCTCGAGAGAAAGTTGGAAGAGAGAAAAAAAGAGAGACAGAAGGAGAGAAGACGTCCTTTCAAACCTCCACTGACTCATCCTTATCTGTCTCCTGAGAGCTCACAGAGAGACCGTGGTAGAGAGAGAAAAAGGGAGCGATAGTGAGAGAGAGAAAGAGTAAGAGAGACAGTGCATCTCTCATAAAGAAGCCACTAGTCTTTGAATATGTGTAAGGATTTGCATGAGAGAGAAGAGCTGTGCTTACCTGTTGAGCAACGTCGAGGCCCCGGAGCCGCTCTCTATGTCTCGCCTGATCTCACGATGTCGCTTGGAACAAAAGTGTGCAGCGTGGATGAGAAAGAATGCCAATAGGACTCTCCCACTCTCTGACTCCAAATGTACTGTATCCTCCTCTTCTTAGACAGGGAAAGACACAGGAGGAAGAGAGAGAGGAGTGTGTATGAGGGTTAGGGGGGTCATTTTAAGGAAAAATAGATGACAAAAAAACAGCTGACAACAAAAAAGTGATGCCACTCATTTAGATGTTTTACATTGGCTATGGATAGGGAGTATATTGGCTAGGGATAGTAAGAATATAGGCTAGGGATATGGATTATATAGGCTAGGGATAGGGAGTATATTGGCTAGGGATAGTACAAATATAGTCTAGGGATAGGGATTATATAGGCTAGGGATAGGGATTATATAGGCTAGGGATAGGGATTATATAGGCTAGGGATAGGGAGTATATTGGCTAGGGATAGTACAAATATAGTCTAGGGATAGGGATTATATAGGCTAGGGATAGGGATTATATAGGCTAGGGATAGTGAGTATATAGGCCAGGGATAGGGAGTATATTGGCTAGGGATAGGGATTATATAGGCTAGGGACAGGGAGTATATAGGCTAGGGATAGGGATTATATAGGCCAGGGATAGTAAGTAAATAGGCTAGGGATAGGGATTATATAGGCTAGGGATAGGATTAGAAAGGCTATGGATAGAGAGTATATTAGCTAGTTATATGGAGTATATTGGCTAGGGATAGGGATTATATAGGCTAGGGATAGGGATTATATAGGCTAGGGATAGGGATTATATAGGCTAGGGATAGGGATTATATAGGCTAGGGATAGGGAGTATATTGGCTAGGGATAGGAATTATTTAGGCTAGGGACAGGGAGTATATTGGCTAAGGATATGATTAGATAGGCTAGGGATGTGGATAATATAGGCTAGGGATATGATTAGATAGGCTAGGTATAGGGAGTATATTGGGCTAGGGATATGGAACATATTGGCTAGGGATAGGGAGTATATTGGCTAGGGATAAGAATTATATAGGCTAGGGATATGGATTATATTGGCTAGGGAGAGTGAGTATATAGGCTAAGGATTGGATTAGATAGGCTAGGGATGTGGATAATATAGGCTAGGGATATGATTAGATAGGCTAGGGATGTGGATAATATAGGCTAGGGATATGATTAGATAGGCTAGGTATAGGGAGTATATTGGGCTAGGGATATGGAACATATTGGCTAGGGATAGGGAGTATATTGGGCTAGGGATATGGAACATATTGGCTAGGGATAGGGAGTATATTGGCTAGGGACAGGGATTATTTAGGCTAGGGATAGTGAGTATATAGGCTAGGCATAGGGAGTAGAGAAACAATATCATTTCAAGTCTACTAGAATATTCTACATTTCTAATAAAAAGCTTCAATATGCTGTACAGTGTAGCTGTAATAAACAGCTGCAGCAGTAGGAGAGAATATGATTCCTCTGCTCATCCTTTCCGAGGGAGACTACAGAACTCATAGTGTCTAGGGTTTGAGGGAGCAAGGGAACCTTCAAAGATACAAAGGCAACATGGATGTCTCCACTGCCGCCCGTTTTGTAACATTTATGCTCATACATAATGCATGGGACAGCGAGTATCCACTTTACTTTATTTTATATACTGAATACTCCTGGGGGGATTCAGCTGCGCTGCTGTAGAGTTGGAGACTACGCTGAATTAATTTTCCACTTCAGAATACTTGATTTCGTACTGAAAGGTTCCAATATGCCTCCCAGTCTCCTAGCCATTCACTTTCAGGTGTATACTTTAATATATACATACAGTATATATATATATATATATAAAATCATTTTCAAATACATATTAACGTGTACACCTGAAAGTGAATGGTGACTGGAGACTGGGAGGCATATTGGAACATTTCTACAGTGACTAACACAAAGGTCACATTCTTTTCTACCAATACGTATTTTTTATTTGACCCCACTTAGTGCTTTTTATGTACAATCTGCAGTATTCAGTCCATATTCAACCATATACAGTACACACAGCATACATTATACAGTACTCACCTACGGCTGTTGTACAGTACATTCATTGTGTGCTCAGCCATGAATTAGGCATAGACCCTCTGCAGCAGGTATTGTCTGTGGTGTTAATAAGCTTTCCACAGCTTCTGCAGGTAATAAAGAGAGGGCAGCAGCATGGAGCCCCTGTAGCGTGTGTGTGCTGTGCTGTGCTGTGTGCGCGTGTGTGTGTGTGTGTGTGTGTGGGGGGGGGGGGGGGGTTGTGCTGTGGGAACAGATGCTAACAGCTGGGCCATGTAGTTGGAGGTGGCCCCTCAGACAGTCATTAAATACAGAAGCCCAGGGCTGAAAGGTTAATTCCCCTGCATGGAGGGGGTAGATAGGGGAGGAGGAGGCAGAGAGGCGAGGGAGGCCATGGAGGAGCTCACTGCTCACACAAACAGCACTGTCAGCAACACGGCTAACGCAGGAGCCTCTGCGGCTAGACAGGGGGAGAGGAGAGAGAGACTGGGCCTGACAGAGAGATGGAGAGAGAAAAGAGTGATGCAGAGGGGAGGGGTAGAGGGAAAATAGTGAGAGGAAGGCAGACAAGAACGAGGGAAAGAGGTAATGGAAATAGGGAAACGAGGGATGGATGGATGGAAAGAAACAGAAACAAGGAGGAAAATTCAAGATAGAAGAGAGGTGTAGAAGGAATGAAAGGAATGAGAGAGAAACTGAAAGGAGTTTCTATAAGAGAGATGATTGACATGAACAAGTTGTTTAGAAAAAAAGATGGAAGGGAACAGGAAATCCTTGGATGCAAAGCAGGGCAGGCATTCACTTAGGGCCCCCGGCCGCTAGGGGGACCCCAACCAAAAATATATATATATATATATATAGGAACTCAGTCTGGGTTCGAAATGTGGTTATGCATCAGCAGTTTTTCTCTTGTAATGTCACTCATCGACATTCAGTCAATTTGCTCGTGTCAGCAAAAAAATGTTTCATTGGTAAATTAATCTAGCCAGCTATCTACACCTTGTAGCAATCATGTCCAAATTACTGACCAGGCACGCAGGCCATGTGCCCAGTGGGCCAGACCTTAAAACTGCAACATTTTCTGTCCGCTCCATGGCAAAATCTGTAGAATTCCATGAAATTAGTTTTAAAAATGCAACATTTTCTCTCCACACCATGGCAAAATGTGTAGAATTGCAGGAAATTAACTTTAAAACTTAAATTGCTTCTCTCTGCCATCCAGAAGGGCACCACTAAAATAGTTTACCTGTGAAGTGGGGTGCCCTCAAACCAAATCTCGCTTAGGGCCTCCAAAAAGCTAGGGCCGGCCCTGAGGTCAGAAGCAGAGATAGGGTAAAGCAATAAGCACTGCAATGAAAAAAGAGGGCAATAAGAGAGAAAGAGAAAGTTGTGTGTGTGTCTGTGTGTGTGTGTGAGTGCACTCATGTGTGTTTGCCTGTGTGTGATGTGTGTGTGTGTGTGTGTGTGTGTAACAGGGGTGTTAAGGGTGACAGTTGGATCAGTAACTGTAACGTAACAACAGATCAGAGTGTGCCACTTGTCAACCCCCCAAAAAAGTTTCTTTATGAAATGAACACGGCGGCAGCTTGGGCCGATCGGCTTAGAGCAGAGAGACAGACCGAGACAGAGACAGACAGATACAGCATGTTCAACATCCAATGTGTGATCTCCACCAATAGCAGGCTTTAACGCTTTCAGTCCTCTAGGTCTTAGGGCTGCCTGTTTAATGAAAGAAGACCCCGGGTGACCCTACAGGGTCTCATAGGGCCCTGCACAGGGGCCTCTGGGTCTCTCCATTCCCTGAGCTAAAGAATTACATCCCAACCCTTTTGGCCTACCACTAATTACAACAGGCTAACCTGCTTCTACTATTTGTTGTTGTGCTGTTGTTGCTAAAGCTGCTGTAGCTGGCGTATCTGTGTGGGGCTACACTCCGTGTCAGACGGCAAGGTCACAATGCTTTTCTCTGGTCAATCTGGCTACCAAGCAGCCACAGGAGATGGAGCTAAAGGTCTTGAGGTCTTCAGCCTCAATAACCCAAAGAGGAAAGAGGAAGGCAGTGTGATTACATGCCAGCCGTCACTACAACGCCAGAGTAGGGGAGAGTGGAGACATTTTTTACATTCAGCACCTCTCCCTCAAGGGAAATATAGTATTCTTTCTCACAAAGATATTTACATATATTTCAGGATGTTGTGTATCTCTGGAAATAATGAAAATTAATGTAAACATTACACTTTGGAAAACATAGCTTGTCTAAAAAACGTGCTCTCTTGGCACAATATAGTCCGGTTATGTGGTAAGTTGAGCCAGCGAAAATTCCTTGCGTTACACTTCAATTTTATCAACTTGCCATTGGCTCAACCATTGGCTGAATTTACCCCATGGCCATTGGCTCAACTTACCCCAAGGTAAACATTTTGACTATATTTGTCAGAAGGTGGGTGTAGCTGGTGCATGAAGTCAGGCACAGGAGAGCAGAATGAGTGAGCAACATACTTTACTCAAAATAAAGGCACAAGGTAACAATACACTTGACCAACAATAAACGGTAATCAATTACGCACGGGTGAAAACAGCACCCGTCGAAAACCAGCCATAATGTACCGAATGAACATAGAAACAACCACACACAAAAACATGGGGGAAACAGAGGGTTAAATACATGAACATGTAATTGGGGAATGAAACCAGGTGTGTAGAAAACAAAGACAAAACAAATGGAAAATGAAAGGTGGATCGGCGATGGCTAGAAGACCGGTGACGTCGACCGCTGCCCGAACAAGGAGAGGGACTGACTTCAGCGGAAGTCGTGACAATATTAGCCCACACAGGTACAAGGATGCACTTTCATGCTAGGTTTAGGACCTTATATCGAATCTTATAGAGACCCCAAGTGATGTATAGAACTAACTTAAAATGATCTGCTTTGGTTTAGATACAAGCATCATGAAACCTCTAACACAATAAATACATTTGACTTGGTGAAAATCGTTTTTTTGGACCTAACTTGCTTAACACTTTCAATGTGAGTTCTTCCTTCACAGACTCCAATTTTGTGTGTGGCTACCCAGAAACAAAGGTGGCTCAACTTACCCCACTCTCCCCTACCACATGGATCAGATCGTAGGCAATCTGGCATAGGTAGTCTGCAGTAGTAAAGCTTGTTGGATTCTCTTGTTGGATTTGGAGGACATTGAGTTTGGAATGACGTGCCGGGATCAGGGACTTGAAGCTGTTTTATCTTTCCAAGAGGGTCTGTGTGTGTGTGTGTGTGTGTGTGTGTGTGTGTGTGTGTGTGTGCGGGCGTGCGTGTGTGAGAGCCTGAGTGTGTGTGTGAGTCTGAGTGTGTGTGTGTTTTTGTGTGTCTAGGGTTTCCATCCTAATTCCCTTTTGTGACCCAGCCATGTTTGAGTAGGTGGAGGGACCATGGGTATCTGGGTTAAGAGGGATTTGGAAGAGGGAGAACCCAATCAGACATCCACTGCCTCAATCCGCATATCTCTCCCTGACCTCTCTTCCTATCTCTATCCCTATATCTCTCCTTACTTTTCTATGGTATCTTAGTCACTCAACAATGTTTACAAATCTTGCATTACTCATTACTCATCTCATATGTATATACTGTATTCAATACTACTCAATTCTACTCTATTTTAGTCACTTAATGTTAACAAATCTGGCATTACTCATCTCATATGTATATACTGTTTTCTGTACTATTCTATGGCATCTCATTCACTTAATAATGTTTACATATCTTGCATTACTCATCTCATGTGTATATACTGTGTTCTATACTATTCTACTGTATCTTAGTCCGTTCCGCTCTGACATCGCACGTCCATATGTATATAGTCTTAATTCATTCCTACTTTGATTTGTGTGTATGGGGTATATGTTGTGTAATTTGTTAGTTACTACTTGTTAGATATTACCGCACTGTCGGAGCTAGAAACACAAGCATTTTGCCGCACCCACAATAACATCTGCTAATCACGTGTATGTGACCAATACAATTTGATTTGATTTGATTCCTCTTCCTATCTCTATCTTTCTATTACTATATCTCTCACTGACTCCTCTTCCTTTCTCTATCTCTTTATCCCTATAACTCTCCCTGACCCCACTTCCTCACCCTTACCCCCATCTCTGTCTCTCTATCCCTATGTCTTTCCCTGACCCCTCTTCCTCTTTCCCTGACACTCTTCCTCTCCCTTACCCTATATCCCTACATCTCTCCCTGACCCCTCTTCCTATCTCTGTCTCTCTATCCCTAAATCTATCCCTGACCACTCTTCCTCTCCCTTACCCTCTATCTCTGTCTCTCTATCTCTCTTTCTGTTCCTGTCCTGTGTTGGTCAGAGTCAGGGGGTTGAAGAGGAAGATGTGTGTATGTGTGTGTGCGTGTGTGCGTGTGTGTGTGTGTTGGTGTGCGCGTGTGCGCGTGTGTGTGTGTGTGTGTGTGTGTGTGTGTGTGTGTGTGTGTGTGTGTGTGTGTGTGTGTGTGTGTGTGCGTGTGTGCATGCATGACTGAGTGGCGGTGTTGGGTGGGTGGGTGGGTTGGTAAGGCGGTGTTGGCTGGGTCGAGGTTGAAACATCCAGCTGTGGTGGCCAGATTGGGAAAGGATTATTCCCCAAATCTGTTCCATTTATCCCAAACCCCCTAACAAGCGTGTGCATAACAGCTATTTAATAAATAGATATTGTGAGTCAGTTGCTCGACATCAGCACGTTAAATAACACACCGCCTTCCGCTGGGTGGACCAATCAAAGGGAAGGTCAAGTGTTTGTGCTTTGACCCTGTTATGACACCCTGTGTGAAGCAAGGCTGCACACGTTTGAATGAACACACCACGGAACATTACAATGGCAACATTGGTGAAGGAAGCATGATGCAAAGGTGTGTGGAAAAGTGAGTGAGACTTCATCAAATAACTTGACTGGAGTTATTTTTATGAAACTCAAGTATCAAATAAATAGAATCACTAACACACTAAACAAATAGAATAACTTTAAAATGAGTAGAATAGGATAATGAAAATTCTACTAATATGATACAGATACTAATACTTTGATATTTGACATTTCTTTGATTATGAAAGATCTGGCATTTGGCCCTCTTCTGAGATGTTATGTAGGAGGTAAGGCCAAGATGCAGGACTAAACGTTAAAGACTTCTATAATGTGCTAGCTCTGGGTCTGGGCTGAGGAGTGCATGACTGTGCTTGTGACATATGACTTGTTATGTGGCAACAGCAGCACTTGATTTCCCAAGACAAATATCCCTTTGGGGACAATACAGTACATCTTATCTTATGAATAAACAAAGAACATTAATAGTATAACGCTAATTCAATTCAAGTGATATGGATAACGCTAATTCAATTCAAGTGATATGGATAACGCTAATTCAATTCAAGTGATATGGATACTGGTGGTGCATATGATCAGGCCAGAGTCTCAGAACAAGCTAGCTAAGCTACGCTGCAGTGCTTCTTAGAGGAAGTATGGTAGTAGATTCCTGTGTGATGTGATGAGGTTAGAGGCTGGCTGGGGATCACCACCACAATATTATTAGGTCACTCAGGGAACGGGAGCCAGGTCAGATAATAAGACTCTCTTCAGCTGAGTGAAATGTATGGGAAGAAAAGTGCTGACACCTCCCTCCCTCACTCTCTTTCTCATCCAATTCCGAGTGCTTACTCTACGCCGGTGATTTTCATGCGGCGCTGTCGGTCCACGGCCCACAAACTTTAACGCTCGCTGTCTCTGCCGCACCATCTATCACCGTGCAGGGGTTTGATGGAGGGATGGAGGGAAGATTGGAGGGAGGGAGGGAGGGATGGAGGTAGGGAAGGGGGATCATATTGAAATTTGAGGTCAGAGAAGACGATGTGTTTTGCCCAGCCTTGTGTATCCCATTCTTTTATTTAGCGTCCCGTCAGCTGCGGCCTGTCTCAGACACTTGAATATCTACATCTTCACAGTCCAGGCAATAACCCACCCAGATAGACAGAGATAGACATGATCCAGGGTCTGACAAGCATGGAACTTGACATGGCCACACAATCTGGGTTGCTCTCAGAGTGTCACTGATAAAACACAGGGATTAGGAAACGGATGGATGCAACTGAGTTAAATCCAGGAAAGCTAAAAATGGGGAGAATAACAAAGCAGGGGCAGAAACGCTGTCGAACAGATCCAAAAAAGAAGCCTTTCACAAAGCGATTAAGCGGTAAAATGGCGCTTTAATAACATAAGCTGTATGGCCTATTATCTCTGTTCCGCTGGCCACACGCGCACACACGCACGCGTGCGCACCCACACCTACCTCAGCCAACAGACGGAGTTTTGGGTCGGTGAGGTGGAGCTTGCCATCCTCCCCATCCCTCCATCCCTTTTCACAAATCCATTTTAATTAACATATCAGAGATCCAAACGAGGTTAAACCCTTCTCCTGCTCTCTCTAATCTCCTCCAGTTAAAACTGACCAGGCATGGAGCCCACATAATCAGCCCGGCCGATGGCACCACAGGGACTCATGCATCTATACCTGTCCTACTGCACACTACCAACTTTATACCCTGGACTTTACATTGCCTTTACATCTCTACTATAGCTGGTATATCGGTGCATATATAGCGGACATATCCTAATATAAAAACAAGCCACGTCAAGTGAATATCAAGTCCCTTGACACTGGTATTGAGAACATTACTGTGGTTTATTTTTTAATAATCTGTCCAGTATGTTTTGAGTACAGCTGAACGTATAGACTAGTAAACCCCCGTTCTTGGTGATTATAGTGCCAAAAGCCAGTGTTGGTCCCAGTCACAGCTGCATGACTTATATTCTCCTCAGCAGCAGCTGTCGGCTATTGGATATATGATGGGACCCTGGTGGTTCACCTCACCCCAAACCCTGAGACCCATTCCCTCTTTCCCCCTCTCCTTTTATCCCTCTCTCCCTGCATCAAGTCCCTCCACCCCTAAAGCTCACTCCCTCCTTTCCTCTCTCACTCATTCCCTCTCTAACTCCATCACCCCCGCCCTGTCAAAAATACAATTCTCTCTTTCCCTCATGGCCTCACTGAACCGTTAGAACATACTCCCTCCCTCCTTCCCTCCGTCATCAGTGGAGGTGTCAGAGGTGACTGTCACCCCTCCGCCTGCCGTACTGGGCTCAGCTCTCAGCCTCACGGCCCCCCAGAGTCCTGCCAGGGAAAGTTGAGCTGCCTAACAGATGGAGCCTATTGTCTGGGGAGGAGAGTAAGACAGGGTGCAGTGCTGTGGTGGCGCATAGAATAGAGGGTCTGGCTGGAGTAGAGGAGGAGAGGGTGGGGGGGGGGGTTAACAGATGATGGTTCAAATCTGTTGGTCCTGACAGCATTTCAGGAGGAATGCTTGGTTAATAGTATCCTGGAATGTTCCTCTCCTGGAGTTTTAATGAACCCTGAGCCAAAAGGCCTAATGAAGCGTGCTCCTTTTGCCAAAACACGTCCCTCAACCTGACCCCCCTGACCCCCCATCCCTCCCACGCCTCTGGTGGGGGCGTCTCCAAGTCCCCGTCGAGAAAGATTTCAGAGGGACAGAGTGAGTTATAGAGAGAGGGCCAGCAGTTGAGACAATAGAATGCCGGAGCATGTGCCTGCATATGTTTTCAAGATGGGGGTGGCTTCTGTCTGCCTTTTGTTTTCTATTTTTGTTTTGAATTGCATATTTCTTTGCTTCTTTGTGGTCCCTGACAGAAAGGGGCGGTTGGCAAAAGCTGGTGTTCTTCAGCCTTTTTAACCAATTACTCCAACTTCCAGGACACACACACAGAGACCCTCCTTAGTTGGTCCTTAGTACGGTTTAAGTATCCTTTGTACAACCGAGGACCTCATTATTTGTTAACTTAAGCCTTAACCAGACAAAGAGACAGGAGTGTGTGTGTGTGTGTGTGTGTGTGTGTATGTGTGGGTGGGTGTGTGGGTGTGTGTGTATGTGTATGGGTGTGCGTGCGTATGCGTGTGCGTGCGTATGCGTGTGTGTATGGGTGTGCGTGTGTGTGTGGGTATGGGTGTGCGTGCGTATGCGTGTGTGTATGGGTGTGCGTGTGTGTGTGTGTGTATGGGTGTGCGTGCGTATGCGTGTGTGTATGGGTGTGCGTGTGTGTGTGTGTGTATGGGTGTGCGTGCGTATGCGTGTGTGTATGGGTGTGCGTGTGTGTGTGTGTGTGTATGGGTGTGCGTGCGTATGCGTGTGTGTATGGGTGTGCGTGTGTGTGTGTGTGTGTGTATGGGTGTGCGTGTGTGTGTTAAGGATTAATAAAGTGCCAGGCTACTAATGAAGCATCCTTTGTTTACGTTGTACAGCAGTGGTATAAACTCAGTGGGCTCAATACGGTGTGGTATGCCAGGTCGCTGTGCTCTCATTTAAATAAGAAGAAACAAAGCCAGGAAGAGAGAGGGGGGCCATTCACTTCAAAAGAGATTCTTGCTTAATTGCAAAACTGTGAGAAAACAAACTCCCTCGGAAGAGAGAAAAAACATGGATTAAAGTTGCATCATCGAGTACAGACAGTCTATAGAATGATGCAGTTGCTTTGATCCTTGCGGAGGTAACGGACATATTTTACACTGGACCGATGCTGGTGATGCTGTGGCATTTCACTGACCTCACATTCTGAACATTCCTACCTACTAATTTTACCTCTCGTTCTTCCATCATTATTTGACTGTGTTGGTATTCATCTGACTGTGTTGGTATTCATCTGACTGTGTTGGTATTCATCTGACTGTGTTGGTATTCATCTGACTGTGTTGGCATTCATCTGACTATTAGCATGGTACTTATTTATTCACAGAAGGTTCATTTGAAGTACAACTGTACCAATTAATGTTGTCCTGTTGTAACTTATACCAGACGCTAATAAAATAGAAGAAGTGAATAACTGTGTTTGATTTGGAGACAGAGTGGACATCCTAAAACATATCCTGACATCTTAACCATTCCTCCTAATCATCTGCATTTTACACAATTCTAAAATGCAGCTTTGATGCAAAAGTGACCAGTACGTAAACAACCGTTCAAAAGTTTGGGGTCACTTAGAAATGTACTTGTTTTTGTAGCTCAGTTGGTAGAGCATGTTGTTTGCAACGCCAGGGTTGTGGGTTTGATTCCCACGGGGGGCCAGCACAGAAAAAAAAAATGAAAGAAATGTATGAAATGTATGCTTTCACTACTGTAAGTCGCTCTGGATAAGAGCGTCTGCTAAATGACTAAAATGTAAATGAGAGAAAAGCACATTTTTTGTCCATTAAAATAACATCAAATTGATCAGAAATATAGTGTAGACATTGTTAATGTTTTCAGTGACTACTGTAGCTGGAAACAGCTGATTTTAAATGCAGTATCTACATAGGCGTACAGAGGCCCATTATCAGCAACCATCACTCCTGTGTTCCAATGGCATGTTGTGTTAGCTAATCCAAGTTTATAATTTTAAAAGGCTAATTGATCATTAGAAAACCCTTTTGCAATTATGTTAGCGCACCTGAAAACTGTTGTTCTGATTAAAGAAGCAATAAAACTGGCCTTCTTTGGACTAGTTGAGTATCTGGAGCATCAGCATTTGTGGGTTCGATTACAGGCTCAAAATGGCCAATAACAAAGAACTTTCTTCTCCAACTCGTCAGTCTATTCTTGTTCTGAGAAATGAAGGCTATTCCATGCGAGAAATTGGCAAGAAACTGAAGATCTCGTTCAACGCTGTTTACTACTCCCTTCACAGAACAGCGCAAACTGGCTCTAACCAGAATAGAAAGAAGAGTGGGAGGCCCTAGTGCACAACTGAGCAAGAGGACAAGTACATTAGAGTGCCTAGTTTGAGAAACATACGCCTCACAAGTCCTCAACTGGCAGCTTCATTAAATAGTACCCGCAAAACACCAGTCTCAATATCAACAGTGAAGAGGCAATGGGCCTCTGTACGCTTATGTAAATATTCCATAAAAAATCTGCCATTTCCAGCTACAATAGTAATTTACAACATTAACAATGTCTACACTGTATTTCTGATCAATTTGATGTTATTATAATGGACAAAAATGTGCTTTTCTTTCAAAAACAAGGACATTTCTAAGTGACCCCAAACTTCTGAACGGTAGTGAAGGAGGTTAATCTGTAAAACTGGAGCACCACACCCAGCCAGCCAGCCAGGCGACTTTTTCTATTTGCCTTCCTGAAGTGCAGTTCCAACAACAGGCAGAGAGCAATGTCTTTACACCAAAGAGAATAACGGGCACTGGGCTGGATAGGTTCACTCCTGAAGCAAAACATATAGAGAAACAAACTGAGCATGGATGATCGGCCTTTTTTAATTAAATGGGAAGTTACTGAAAAAAATGATAATGAGAATCAGACTCTTTTAAGAAACAGGGTGAACAACCTGAATGGGCAATCACTGTGGTTCCGGCGGTGAGCGTTCCTGAACCCAGCGGTCTAATGGTGCAATTCATTACGGGACTTATTAGAATAAACGCAGACTTTATGATACGATATAATAATAAACAGACAGCTAGGGCGTGACACACAAATGCACACACACATGTATCACTAGCCACTTTAAACAATGCCGCTTTATATGTTTCATACCCTACCTTACTCATCTCATATGTATATATTGTACTCTTACCATCTACTGCATCTTGCCTATGCCGTTCGGCCATCACTCATTTATATATTTTTATGTACATATTCGTATTCATTCCTTTACACTTGTGTGTATAAGGTAGTTGTTGTGGAATTGTTAGGTTATATTACTTGTTAGATATTACTGCATGGTCGGAACTAGAAGCACAAACATTTCAATACACTTGCATTAACATCTGCTAACCATGTGTATGTGACAAATAAATTTGATTAGACACATTGTTGGCAGAGAAATACACACACACACGTAGAAATAAAGCAATCAAGTCTCTTTAAATGAGTGTGTGGGCTGCATAAACAGTGCAAACGGGGCAAACATTAAGGGCAGAACGTGCCTGTGCATTCCTGATCTGACAACGGTGGGGGGGGGGGGGGGGGGTGCAAGTGGGGTTGCGAGGGAGAGGTGTCTGTGTGTGTGTTGAGGCAGCTGTGACCATTTGTGCTGGAGGATGCATACTCACACACTCACACACCCACACGCCTAGACATACAGTACCAGTCAAAAGTTTGGACACACCTACACATTCAAGGGTTTTTCTTTATTTCTACCATTTTCAACATTGAAGAATAATAGTGAAGACATCAAAAGTATGAAATAACACATATGGAATCATGTAGTAACCAAAAAAGTGTTAAACATATCAAAATATATTTTATAATTGAGATTCTTCAAAGTAGCCACTCATTGCCTTGATGACAGCTTTGCACACTCTTGGCATTCTCTCAACCAGCTTCATAAGGTAGTCACCTGGAATGCATTTCAATTAACAGGTGTGCCTTGTTAAAAGTTAATTTGTGGAATTTCTTTTCTTATTAATATGTTTGAGCCAATCAGTTGTGTTGTGACAAGGTAGGGGGAAAAAATACAAAAGATAGCAATATTTAGAAATGTAATAAAAAAAATTATGCACTCTACTGTAAGTCGCTCTGGATAAGAGCGTCTGCTAAATGACTAAAATGTAAATGTAAAAAAATTAAATAATTAATAGATATTAAATAATTATGAATCTCTTAAATAATTATGAATAGATCCACCATTGAGCACAAAAAAACACTTGTTACAGAATATTTTACATAGAAATAACATCTGTCAGACAAACCAACCATGTGGTCCCGTGTGGCTCAGTTGGTAGAGCTTGGTGTTTGCAACGCCAGGGTTGTGGGTTTGATTCCCACGGGGGACTAGTACGGGGAAAAGAAATGTATGAAATGTATGCATTCACTACTGTAAGTCGCTCTGGATAAGAGTGTCTGCTAAATGACAAAAAAATTGGTAAAAGACCAAGTCCATATTATGGCAGGAACAGCTCTAATAAGCAAAGAGACATGACAGTACATCATTACTTTAAGATAAGAAGGTCAGTCAATCTGTTTCTTCAAGTGCAGTGTCAAAAACCCTCATGCGCTAATATGAAACTTGCTCTCATGAGGACCGCCACAGGAAGGAAGACCCAGAGTTACCTCTGCTGCAAATGATAAGTTCATAAGAATTAACTACACCTCAGATTGCAGCCCAAATAAATGATTCACAGAGTTCAAGTAACAGACACATCTCAACATCAACTGTTCAGAGGAGAGTATGTGAATCAGGCCTTCATGGTCGAATTGCTGCAAAGAAACCACTACTAATAAGAAGAATAGACATGCTTGGGTCAAGAAACACGAGCAATGGACATTAGACCAGTGGAAATGTGTTGTTTGGTCTGATGAGTTAAAATTTGATTTTTGGTTCCAACCGCCGTGTCTTTGTGAGACGCAGAGCAGGTGAAAGGATGATCTCCACATGTGTGGTTCCCACTGTGAAGCATGAAGGAGGAAGTGTGATGTGTGGGGGTGCATTGCTGGTGACACTGTCTGTGATTTATTTAGAATTCAAGGCACACTTAACCAGCATGGCTACCACAGCATTCTGCAGTGATACACCATCCCATCTGGTTTGCGCTTAATGAGACTATCGTTTGTTTTTCAACGGGACAATGACCCAAAAACACCTCCAGGCTGTGTAAGGGCGATTTGACCAAAAAGGAGAGTGATGGAGTGCTGCTTCAGATGACCTGGCCTCCACAATCACCCGACCTCAACCCAATTGAGATGATTTGGGATGAGTTGGACCGCAGAGTGAAGGAAAAGCAGCCAACAAGTGCTCAGCATATGTGAGAACTCCTTCAAGACTGTTGGAAAAGCATTCCTCCTGAATCTGTTTGAGCGAATGCCAAGAGTACAAAGCTGTCATCAAGGCAAAGGGTGGCTACTTTGAAGAATCTAAAATAGAAAATATATTTTGATTTGTTTAACACATTTTTGGTTACTACATGATTCCATATGTGTTATTTCATAGTTGATGTCTTCACTACTATTCTACAATGTAGAAAATAGTACAAATGAAGAAAAACCCTTGAATGAGTAGGTGTATAAACTTTTGACTGGTACTGTACACTCGCAGGCACACACACACACACACACACACACACACACACACACACACACACATTCCCTGTTTTTCCTAGGCCTAGACCTACACCCTCCAACACACGTAGCTACATTTCAGATACAGTCTACTCTCTCACAAACAGACAGGCAGTCAGAGAGCGAGACAGCAAGAGAGAGAGAGAGGAGGGGGACAGAGGTGGGGGTAAAGTAAGTAGGTGCTGTTTGATTTGTGTCAGCATGTGAGGAAATGAGGGTGAAGGGTGGCCTGAACGCTACCAGCCGACATTCCTCTGCAATCCAGAAACTAATTGATTATGGGACCCAGAGTGTCAGTGTGTGTGCGTGTGTGTGTGTGCGTGTGTATTTGTGTGCATGAATATGTGCCAGATGGTTGAGGGATTGCACTTTGATTAGTGTGAATGGGATAGCTGTGCATCTCCTTTGGTGTGTGTCTGTTAGAGTGTGTGTGAAAGAGAGGAGAGGGGATGAGATGGAGAGAGAAGAGAGGGAGAGAGATGGAGATGAGGAGAGATAGAGAATGAGGAGAGAGAGAGAGAGCATGTGTGTGGGGGGGGGAGTCAGAGCTTCCGTGGCACATTCCAGGGCACATCCCCCTCCATACACACACCTCACGCCACACACACACAATAATATCTGAGCTGTGGCGCTGTAGCAGATATCAGTAGGGTCTCTCTCTTCAGCTCTAGCACACAGTGTTTCTCTCTCTCCACCTTTAGCAGCACACCGCAGTCCAGAGCTCCTCCTTGACCATGGACTTCCTGGGTAATAATTATTTCCCCAAAACCCTTATACCTTGATACACTCTTAGAAAAAAGGGTTCCAAATGGGTTATTTGGCTGTCCCCATAGGATAAACCTTTTTTTGGTTTGATGGTCAAACCTTTTTGGGTTCCATGTAGAACCCGTTGTGGCTCAGTTGGTAGAGCATGGTGTTTGCAACGCCAGGGTTGTGGGTTTGATTCCCAAGGGGGACCAGTAAGGAAAAAAATGTATGAAATGTATGCATTCACTACTGTAAGTCGCTCTGGATAAGAGCGTCTGCTAAATGACTAAAATGTAAATGTAAAACGGTTCTACGTGGAACCAAAAAGGGTTCTCCCTGGAAACAAAAAGGGTTCTCCTATGGGGACAGCCGAAGAACCCTTTTCGGTTTTTAGATAGCACCTTTTGTGTAGAGAATCAGAAGGGAGGACTGCTGAATCATTTTCCTTAGCTATTATCCATTTCTGTCACAGATAGCACTAATATTGTATAGAGTAGAGGACACACAGCTATTATCAATAAACTAGTCTAGAACGGATTAGGCTACTGCTAATGATAACATGTTATGTAGGACTGGGAATTGCCAGTGACCTCACGATAGGATATAATCATGATACTTACAGTAGGTTGTTACGCTCGTCGTAATGATCGGACCAAGGTGCAGCGTGGTAGGCGAACATTTACTTTTATTAAAATTAACACAGACAAACAACAAAATACAAAAACGAACGTAAAGTTTCTTGCAGGCTATACAGCAGCTATACAAAATCAAGATCCCACAAACTAAGGTGGGAAAAGGCATTGCCTAAGTATGATCCCCAATCAGAGACAACGATAGACAGCTGCCTCTGATTGGGAACCATACCCCGGAAACAAAGAATAGAAAAAACTAGAATGCCCACCCAGATCATACCTGACCTAACCAAATAGAGAAATAAAAAGGCTCTCTAAGATCAGGGCGTGACATAGGTGCCGAACGATATGTATTGCGATTCTCACGATTCTATGGTATTGCCAATTCGATACTGCAATTTTATTGCGATTTGATGTTCCAAACATATTACTCACCATATGTCTGTTGCAGAGGGACAAGAGAGAGAATAAAAAAAACAAGTTTTGATCAGTCAGAGAAATAAAAGTGCTGAAAACATGTTGGTTTACAGATGAGAACAAGCAATAGGATGAAAAATACCAGAGTTTTGGCGCAGGTACAGCCGACTAGCAATAGCTAATGCTACCTACAGTAGCAACATTATAATTTAAAAAAATGCAAATCGATACATGGAGTCAAATATCGCCGAGAATTATATCATGGTATGTAACTAGATTTTCACTCTTCAATAATGTTATGTATCAAACAACCTCATGGTAAAACTTTACTTCACAGAGCTGTTATAGTCAGTATTTACCTGGTAGGTTCTTGTGTTATATAAATGTGTGGTCTATCTTCTGTTTACTTATGAGAAATGCTACTTTGCAGTGCTTGATTACAGATAATATCACACATTACATGCCAATATATAACACATATTACATTTTCTCACAGCATCTGAGTTGCACAGACTACCTCATATATCACTCCTTATCCTAAATTGAATCCCAAATGTCAAAACACATGTTCACAAGACAGATATCGTGCAGCGCATTATGTGTGTAACCGTAGCACAGCTTTTGACTGTGTAGATAAGGAGTTGGCACCAAAACACGTTCTGCCATCTACTGAAACAGTACCTTCTGCTGTTTCAGTGTAGAGCTGGAGTGTTCTGTGGCCCCTCTGCTGGGGTTGGTCACATATGCAGGTTGTCATTAGGTATTATTAAGGGACAGCCATCTGTGACGGCTATTGGGGGCACTATGGGGGTTTGTGTATGGGGGGGATTGTGTATGTCTTTGTCTTTGTGTCTGGTCTGTGTGTCTTTGTGTCTGTGTTTGTCTTTGTGTCTGTGTTTGTGTCTGTGTCTGTCTTGTGTATTGTGTGTGTGTGTTTAAATGTGTTATAGCCTGCTTCTGGTGTGTTTCACTGTGTGCGTGCCATAGAGCTCGCCCTCCAACCCTCTCCACATGCCCAATTGTTTCTCAATACCATGACCGCCTCACTAACCCTCCCTTCACTGTTGAGGGATTATAACACAGGCTGGCTAATATTTAACTAATGACTGTTCCTTGCAGCCTCCCTCCACTGCCTCCCTCCCTCTCACCAACTGCCAGGGCCAGAGACATCCTCCTCAGCCAGCGCCACTGAAGTGTGGCTGTGTCAAATAGAACAGGGGAGGGAGGGAAGGGCTGTGTACTGTGACAGGGGAGATGTGGAAGAGAGAAAATAACAAGGAGCGAGAGAGAGAGAGAGAAAAAAGAGAGAGAGAGAGAGAGAGAGAGAGAGAGAGAGAGAAGAGAGAGAGAGGAGAGTGGTGAAGTGAAAGAGAGAAAGAGAAAAGGAGAGGGAGACAAAGAGAGAGGGCGACAGATAGCGTGAGCGAGAGAGAGAGAGAGAGAGAGAGAGAGAGATAGAGAGGGAGAGAGAGAGAGAGACTGAGAGTGAGTGAAAGAGAGCGATGGAGAGCGATGGAGACAGGACGTTGTGTGGGAGGGCAATGAGCACAACAGTCTTGGAGAATGCCATATGCTACCTTTAGGCAAGCATAGTCTTGTGACAGCCAGGCAGCGCCTGGAAATATCAGAACTGCAACTGTGTCGTCTGGCTATCTTCCATCGGCGCTGCTATCATATGTTTCTGGTTTGTATGTTTCTCTTTTCCTGCATCCCAGCACTCCTTACAGATACAGGACTGACGGACAGAAAACAGACAGAAATAGAGAGGGAGAGAGAGAGATGGAAAGAGAGGGAGGGTGAAAATGAATGACTTAGGCAGAGAGATTGACAGAACAAGAGACGAAATGGAGGTAGATAATGAGGACCGAGGAGCTAGAGTGAATGAAGGAAAGATAAAGAAAACAAGTTAGGGAAGAATAGAGGTAGAGTAAAGAGCAGAACACGAGGTAAGTGAGAGTGAGAAAGAGGTAGAGAGGGATAGGAGAGAGGAGAGAGGATAGGGAAAGAAAAGAGAGAGAGATGGCAATAGCGTGGGAATGGAAATGTAGAGAGGTTGAGGAATATACAGAGGAGGGATAGGGAGAAGTGGATATGGAGATTAAGAGATAGAGAGGGAGGGAGAAGGGGAGAGAGAGAGGAGAGTGGCAGACTGTTGTTGTGTGACCACCACAGTGGATGAGAGTGAGAGAGCCAGTGGTGCTGCCAGGCAAATTAAGTATTAGTCACTTCAATAATGAATCACCCTGCAAGCATGTTTTAAGAGCTACACTACACACTGACCCATTTCTCCAAGACCACTCACTATACTACATACAACACACTCAACTACCACTTCCTCTCCTCCCTATCTTTATTTAGTGAAGTGAGGGAGTATGGCCCAAGTCCTCTGGGTCAAACAGACAATTGTACTACCCACATTCCCAGGATTAATCATGGGAGTCTGTCTGCTCTCTTCTCTCTTCCTTCCAGTCAACTCAAAGCTCTATAGAAGCCATGCAGAGAGAAACAGAGAGAGAGAATAGTGGGGGTAGACTGTGTCCAAAAGGCCTGCTTGCCTGTCTGTGTACTGGCTGGTGAAATATGAAGCCCATATGTGGGGTTTCCCCTCTAAACGGAGGGTCCCAATTGGGCTCCTTCAGGGCTTTGATGCTCACCACCACAAAAGCAGATGGTTACGTCCCGGTCCTAAACCCCTCTCCCTTTATCCAGCCCTATCCGGGCCTATTAGCCCCCTGCCTGTGCACTGCCAAGCAACCTCTGCCTAGGTCCCAGGTGGGTGGGGAACCCAGTGGAACCTAGTCAAGCATCCATCATTCAAGGAGGGTCACACTGGCTTGGCTCGAATAGAGGTCAACTGGGTGAAAAGACACATTGTAGAGGACAGAATAACATAAAGGTAGGGGTTGGATCAATACTGCACTTTTGTGCCCCCTCCCTTCAATACTTTTCTTTCCACTTGCAGGTACAAAGCAACAGTGGACAGCAGGCAGTCAGGAATTTTTCCAGACACTACTTGTATAGAAAAGCTACAAAAGGAGTGTTGAATGGATAAAGAACTTGCATGTGTGCCTGAAAGAATATGATCAAAGCAGAGAGAGCCTCCCGCTGTGTGTTTTGTGTCCGTCAATGCTTCTGTGTCTGCCCCAGTCAGTCCCTGAATCAAGTTGGAGGATAGTCACTAAGGTCCAATCCTAGTCAACCTGGGTTGCACCCAGGCAACTTCTTGGAAGCAGGAAGGTAATCAGTGATTTAAAGGCAGACACAATGCAAATTGTTCTGAAAGCCCATATGTGGTTCTATAGGCAGTCGGTCTCTCCCTGCTCTGCACTGTCTCTCCTGCGCTCTCTCCTGCTCTCTCTCCTGCTCTCTCTGGCACAAGCCAATTAACTGCCTGGAGTCAGAGTCAGGGAGGAACCCTCTAATTGATTACATGGTGATAGTCAATTCAATTATCAATTAAAGCACAAAAAAATGTGAGGAGCGGTGAGGCACTGGGAAGTTTGCTAAATGAGTTCCGCTGCGGCTTGGCAGCACAATTACTGCCATACAGATGTAGGATCCTAATTTGATCAAGCTGTTGCAGGAGAACTTTCGCACAAAGCAGGAAATGTAAATCTTCTAGTGTATTTGAGGTTTTAAAAGGCTTCTGAAGTTTGTAATTTTCACTTTAAACTTCATACTTGAGTTCGGGTACGGAAAAGTTATCAACCCTACAGAATTATAATCCACACTATAATTCCCATTTGCCCCTGTTGCCTGAAGGATTATATTTCCTGCTGTAGCAAACTGGCTCAAATTAATCCCTACATCTGTCTGTTTGTTTAAGTGGAGGGATAAAGAGTTGGGAAGGAAAGGACAGGAAAGAGAGGGAGAAGAGAAGAGGGAAGAGAAGAGAGAGGAGAGGGAAGGATGAGGGAGAGGAGAGGAAGAGAGGGAAGAAAGGGAGGAGAGGGAAAAGAAGAGCGGGAGGAGAGGGATGAGAGGGGGAGATAGAAGAGAGGGAGGAAGAGGGAGGAGATGGGAGGGGAGAGGGGGAGAGAGGGAGGACATTTAGTGCTGCTTGTTTACTGTACTGTCTGACTAACTCAGCCGCCTTCCTTCCTTCCCCTCCATTAAGCATCTTCGTAAAGCACCGACAGCTCTGCACAGTGGCAAAAAGGTTGTTTACTTGGCCTGGTAGATGAGTTTGCCCCGTTTGATCAGGCCGAAGGAGAGGGCAGTGAAGTTGTGCTGTGCTCTTGGCTAACGAAGCCTCAGCGTGCCGTCTGTCGGACGGTAATTTCCCTGGGCAGCCTCAGGCTCACACCAGTCCTCGCCTGGTAAAGACAGGTGATGATCAAAACCTGAACCTGTGAAACAGAGAAGAACACACAGTCGGTAGGATAGCAGCAACCCAACCTCAGGAAAGGAACAGTATTCCTCCCCAACCCCAACCCCCACCAAGCACTCTCTGCTGTAGCAGTGTCTTTTTATGTCAGTCTATCTGTAAAGAGGCCCTGGCTATCTGTCCTTATGGCTCCTCACTCACACTGACGACCACTGAAATGATGACAAATAAAACTCTCCCATACTCCAAATACACCGCTGGGGACTGGTCAAACCATAAACAGGCAGCAGGAGCTAGCTGGAGGGGGTTGGAGAGGGGCGGAGGGACAGTGGAGGAATGTGCAGACTCTGCAGGGGTTGGTAGGGGGTGAGGGTGTGGGGGTTGAATAAAGAGGGGGCCGGGAAGGGGACACCAAAGTGTGCCATAGGGAGGCATCTCCATCACCGTGACAGAGGCCTCCTTGGCCCAGCATGGTCCAGGATGGGTGGTGGAGTGGGGTGTATGGGGCTCAGAGAGAGGTTCCAGATGGCAGCATCCTAGTAATTGTGGAGGGCCTGGAGTCTTTATCTATGTCAGACAGTGTGCTACTGACTGCATACCTCCCTAGCCTGTCCTCGCTTGCACAGAGTAGCCTTCAGCCCCGAGTCACACAGACCAGCCTCCAGCCCAGAGCTTCACAGAGTAGCCTCCAGCCCAGAGCCTCGAAGACTACACTCCAGCCCAGAGCCTCATAGACCTGCCTCCAGCCCAGAGCCTCACAGACTAGCCTCCAGCCCAGAGCCTCACAGACCAGTCTCCAGTCCAGAGCCTCACAAAACCAGCCTCAGCCAGAGCCTGACAGACTAGTCTCCAGCCAGCCTCATAGCCCAGCCTCAGCCCAGAGCCTCACACCCACAAGGTTAAAGTTCTTGAGAGAAAGGACAGTGTCTCTCTCTCTTACCACACAGACTTCCATGTGCACATTACAGTGCTTCGAAAAGTATTCAGACCCTTGACTTTTTCCACTTTTTGCTAGGTTACAGCCTTATTCTAAAATGGATTAAAATAGTTTTTTCCCCTCATCAATTACACAACACTACCCCATAATGACAAAGCAAAAACAGATTTGTATAAATGTTAGCTAATTTATAATTTTTTTAAAACTGAAATATCGCATTTACATAAGTATTCAGACCCTTTACTCAGTACTTTGTTGAAGCACCTTTGGCAGCGATTACAGCCTCGAGTTTCTCCCATTCTTCTCTGCAGATCCTCGCAAGCTCTGTCAGATTAGATGGGGAGCCTTGCTGCACAGCTATTTTCAGGTCTCTCCAGATATGTTCGATTTGGTTCAAGTCCGGGCTCTGGCTGGGCCACTCAAGGACACACAGAGTCTTGTCCCGAAGTCACTCCTGCGTTGTCTTGGCTGTGTGCATAGGGTTGTTGTCCTGTTGGAAGGTGAATCTTTGCCTCAGTCTAAGGTCCTGAGCACTCTGGAGCAGGTTTTCATCAAGGATCTCTCTGTACTTTGCTCCGTTCATCTTTGCCTCGATCCTGACTAGTCTCCCAGTCCCTGCCGCTGAAAAACATCCCCACAGAATGATGCTGCCACCACCATGCTCACCGTAGGATGGGCCAAAGAGTCAATCTTGGTTTCATCAGACCATAGAATCTTGTTTCTCGTTCGTGAGAGTCTTAAGGTGCTTTTTGGCAAACTCCAATCGGGCGTGTCATGTGGCTTTTACTGAGGAGTGGATTCCGTTCTGGCCACTCTACCATAAAGGCCTAATTGGTGGAGTGACGCAGAGATTGGTTGTCCTTCTGGAAGGTTCTCCCTCTCCACAGAGGAACTTGGAGCTCTGTCAGAGCGGGTTCTTGGTCACCTCCCTGACCAAGGTCCTTCTCCCCCCGATTGCTCAGTTGGCCTTCCATTTAAGAATGATGGAGACCACTGTGGTCTTGGTGATCTTCAATGCTGCAGAAGAATGTTTTGGTACACTTCACCAGCTCTGTTGCCACAACACAATCCTGTCTCTGAGCTCAACGGACAATTCCTTTGACCCTCATGGCTTGGTTTTTGCTCTGACTGCACTGTCAACTGTAGAGGCATATAGACAGGTGTGTACCTTTCCAAATCATGTCCAATCAACTGAATTTACCACAGGTGGACTCCAATCAAGTTGGTAGAAACATCTCAAGGACGATTCAATGGAAACAGGATGCACCTGAGCTCAATTATGAATCTCATAGCAAAGGGTCTGAATACTCATGTAAATAAGGTATTTCCGTTTTTGGGTTTTAATAGATTTGCTGAAATTTTGAAAAAACTGTTTTCATTATGGGGTATTGTGTGTAGATTGCTGAGGAAATAGTTTAATTTAATCCATTTTAGAATAAGGCTGTAATGTAACAAAATGTGGGAAAAGTCAAGGGGTCTGAATACTTTCCGAAGGCACCGTACACACGATCATGCACACACCGCCCACAAAAGTGCATTACACACGTACACTCACACCCTCCTTTCCCTCCTTTTCTCTTCTAGCATGAAGCTCAGCAGAACTATTTTTATTTTATTTACCTTTATTTAACCAGGCAAGTCAGTTAAGAACAAATTCTTATTTACAATGACGGCCTCCATAAAGCAAAAGGCTCCTGCAGGACAAGGGCTGGGATTTAAAAATAAAAATGAATCATCATGCTACTCTGCCCGGGATTCCCCACTCTACTGCTCCCTTGCATTCCCCTATAAAAATATAGCACAAAACACACATCACAACAACATAGCATGGCAGCAACACATGACAACACAGCATGGTAGCAACACAACATGACAACAACATGGTAGCAACACACCAGGCAGCAGCACAACATTGTAGCAGCACAAAACATGGAACAAACATTATTGGGCACAGACAACAGCACAATGGGCAAGAAGGTAGAGACAACAGTACATCATGCAAAGCAGCCACAACTGTCAGTAAGAGTATCCATGATTGAGTCTTTGAATGAAGAGATTGAGATAAAACTGTCCAGTTTGAGTGTTTGTTGCAGCTCGTTCCAGTCGCTAGCTGCAGCGAACTGAAAAGAGGAACGACCCAGGGATGTGTGTGCTTTGGGGACCTTTAACAGAATGGACTGCAGAACAGGTGTTGTATGAGGAAGATTAGGGCTGCAGTAGATATCTCAGACAGGGGGGAGTGAGGCCTAAGAGGATTTTATAAATAAGCATCAACCAGGGGGCTTGCGACGGGTATACTGTTACATCTGCTCCTGCCACGCCCTCTACTGCTCATTCTGTGTCTCCTTGACCTGCCGCCACTCTCCCAGTGCCCTCTCCCAGTGCCCTCTCCCAGTGCCCTCTCCCAGTGCCCTCTCCCTCTCCCTCTCTGTGTGTGATTGTGTGGGCAGAGACAGGTGTGCTAGAGTCAGAGCAGATCCCCCACCAGCTGCAACCTGTTCCATAATCAAGACCTCTACAAATACTCAGCCCTGCACACTGCCAGATCGTAATCTCTGCTCAATCTGCCCGCTCTGACTCCGGTCCCTGTCTCCAGTCCCACATCTCCTCATCCTGCTACTTTGCCCTGGATTCCCCACTCTACTGCTCCCTTGGATTCCACTGCTTACCCTGTCCCAACCCCTCTCGCTCCAGCCTCAGCCTCCGCACCTGGTTTCCTGCAACCCACCTGAGCTTCCCCTGGCCTGCACTCCATCTTCCCCGTGTTTCAATAACTACCTTGGTTACTTCATCCCAGTCTCCTCGTCTGAGTCTGCTCTTGGGTTTCCCTGTTCCACTCCGCATAACATATACAGAGATGACCAGTTTACAGAAGAGTATAGAGTGCAGTGATGTGTCCTATAAGGAGCATTGGTGGCAAATCTGATGGCTGAATGGTAAAGAACATCTAACCGCTCAGGAGCTCGAGAGACTACCAGTGTAGGGGAAGCTACTCTGAACAGACAGTTTACCAAGCTACCAATTACTTCACACTGAAATAAGTTAAGCTACTCTAAAGCTACCTTAAGAAAAATCTAGCTTACTTAACTAAACTACTTTTTTTTTAATTATCATATGTAAATCTGAAATGTCATACAGTACAAATTGCGAAGAACAGATCCACTTTGGGTGCCATTTTGTTAACAGAATGTGTAATTTAACCTATTAAACACAAAAAACGGTGTTTCAAGTTTAATAAAATAAATCTTGCCTCCCATATTTTATTTTATGTTTGCAAAAAAAGTAGTCTGTAGTTCTAGTTAGCTACACCGCTACATGGTAAAAAAATGTATTAACTACTGAAAACACTACCAAGATTTGATTTGAATTTACCACCAAGCTACCACCAAGCTATTGCAAAATGTAGTTAAATTACTGGTTGAAATACATGTAGTTCACTACTCCCCAACACTGAGGACTACAGTACCCCCATACCTTCACCACCCCTGACCCGAACACTGAGGACTACAGTACCCCCCATCCCTTCACCACCCCTCACCCCAACACTGAGGACTACAATACCCCCCCATACCTTCATCACCCTGACCCCAAAACCACCCTTCATATTTGGCGATTGCTCCATAAGCTCCCAAAAGCCCAGTGTGGCTCCCTCTATCCCCCTTTGAGGCACAAAGCTCAGTCCAGAAACGCAGCCTACTTGGAGGGGCCTTGGAGACAGAGATATGCCAGAAAGACGCTGAGCATTCATAACGCTCATTCATAATGGAATTGCTGCCGAGTCGCAAATCCACAACACTCAGCCAGGCTATGTCAATGGTGTGAGGACAAACTATATTCTGAGACAGATAGCGAGAAAGAGTGTAAGAAGTGCTGAGAATAGCCATTGTCTGAAGGAAGAAGAGAGAGAAGAGAGAGAGGGAGAGAGAGAGAGAGACAGCGTTCCTTTTTAGGACAATGAGCGGCAGCTGAAAAGCATGCTGGTACGATGTTGGGCTGGGAATTGACAGGGACCTCACGATAGGCTATTATCATGATACTTACAGTGAGGGAAAAAAGTATTTGATCCCCTGCTGACTTTGTATGTTTGCCCACTTACAAAGAAATTATCAGTCTATAATTTTAATGGTAGGTTTATTTGAACAGTGAGAGACAGAATAAAAACAAAAAAATCCTGAAAAACGCATGTCAAAAAAGTTATAAAATGATTTGCATTTTAATGAGGGAAATAAGTATTTGACCCCTCTGCAAAACGTGACTTAGTACTTGGTGGCAAAACCCTTGTTGGCAATCACAGAGGTCAGACGTTTCTTGTAGTTGGCCACCAGGTTTGTACACATCTCAGGAGGGATTTTGTCCCACTCCTCTTTGCAGAT
>NC_042959.1:62643401-62665901 GCF_901001165.1 Salmo trutta
AATCTCCTGCAGGCTACCTGCACGCCTTCGTCCACTCCACTCTAATATAATCTCCTGCAGGCTACCTGCACGCCTTCGTCCACTCCACTCTAATATAATCTCCTGCAGGCTACCTGCACACCTTCGTCCACTCCACTCTAATATAATCTCCTGCAGGCTACCTGCACGCCTTCGTCCACTCCACTCTAATATAATCTCCTGCAGGCTACCTGCACGCCTTCGTCCACTCCACTCTAATATAATCTCCTGCAGGCTACCTGCACGCCTTCGTCCACTCCACTCTAATATAATCTCCTGCAGGCTACCTGCACACCTTCGTCCACTCCACTCTAATATAATCTCCTGCAGGCTACCTGCACACCTTCTTCCACTCCACTCTAATATAATCTCCTGCAGGCTACCTGCACACCTTCGTCCACTCCACTCTAATATAATCTCCTGCAGGCTACCTGCACACCTTCGTCCACTCCAGTCTAATATAATCTCCTGCAGGCTACCTGCACACCTTCGTCCACTCCACTCCAATATAATCCCAGCATCTAAACTGGGCACCGGCCATTTGAGGAAAGTAAAAAGACATCTGTTACAAAACACCAAAAAGTTTAATGACATTCGGAGATTGTCAAGCCAAGCCTTCGATACTGCGTACAAGGTGGGGAGGGATTGTTTTTTGTTTGTCGAGAAGATTGACATACTCTATTTGATTGTGGTGTTGAAAATACAAACCATGATGTTGAAGCGGTAATCGGTATGCAGTTATGCTTTGGTACTGGTTGTGTGGTGCACTGGCACAGAAACCTGTTATTGGAGAATTTGTTGCATATATTTTATACAATTATAAATATAGCATTACATGTTGAAAATCTGATTTCCCCCCTAGCTGACCATAGTGTAATGAAACATCGACTGTCCCACAAAAGCATGCTGAACTGGTAAAGTTGATATCCACAAGTTCATTAATAGCCCCCCCCCAGTACATTTCCAACTGTCCCTTAGTATCAGTAAATAATACAATATCTAATATATGGGCTGTTAACAATATTCTGATTCATAATATCAAAAAAGTTTGGATTTCATTTGAAGAATTACAGTATCTCCTCTACTTCATAGGGAGTATTTAGGAAAGTGAAACATCAAATGTATCACACAGGTATAAAGCATCATCCCCACAAAGGCAAAGAGAACCACCTCCCTTGAAACCCTATGACAGTCTCTCTCCTACCTCTCACCCCTTTCTCCCACTCCCTCTCTCTATCCTGTCATGTCATTGGTGTAAGTGAGAATGTATTCTCAGTCAACTCACCTGGTAAGATAAGGAATAAAAAAAAAATGTAAGTTGAGGCCTGGGAGCCCATCCACATGTGCCAGAGCCTGGGCTAACAGTGCAACATGGTGGGAGGGGGGCTGGAGGAGGGGGGTGCAGGGAGGTCAGGAGCATAAAAGCGCCTTTCTTCTTCTCCCTTGACTCGTCCTTTGAAGAGTGAACAGAGGGGTTGCCAAGGCGATGAGGTTGGTCTGTCTCCCACTGCGTGGTCCGGGAAGAGCTGCAGCTTGTTCTGACATTTACCCAGCCTGGGTGAGGGAGGGAGGGAAATGGAGGACAGAGAGAAGAGGGGGGAAGAGAGAGAGGGGGAGGTATAAAGAGAGATGAAAAGAGTGGGAGAGGGAGGAGGCGGTAGCACCTGTAACATCAGGGGGGGTTGACTCTCGTTCTCTTGGGAAATTAGCTGTCTCTCCATTTATCTGTGCTTTTTATCTTCACTTTTCTCCATTCAGACTCTATTTCTGGCCAACTCTTTTATGTGGTCTTTCATTGAGACATAGCAGAGAGACAATTAGACAAAAAAAACGACCTGGAACACACATGGACCCAAGCCCTGAGACTGAGAACAGCATGCTAAAACTGAAACACACCACGGTGATGGGCAAAGTTTACTACACAAAGTGCTACGATGCTCAACGGCTTTCATTTTCCAACACAGGAAAAGTTCTAGCTGAGTAAAAGAACTCACAAGTAGATGCCAGAATGTTTCTTTTTAGTTTGCAGCCTATTATTGTGGGTTTTGCAGACGCGAGGATAGTGGTTATCCCCCGCACCAGGTATCCAGCCATGCTGTCAGCCCAGTCGGCAGGCCTCCTAAGCCCCTCAAAGTGACGTCAAAGGCCCCTGGCATCGCAAACGGCCCCTCTTTCATATCAAGGTGCATTCAAAAGCAATCTGTGTTACCGCTTAAGAGGCAAATGGTGCCTTCAGACGACCCATATCTCGCAAATGCAAGCTGAGCAACAGAGGCAGAGGGGGAAATGTGTGGCATGGTGTGGGCAGAATACACAAGCTACCAGTACGCTCTATTCTACAGTACACACATGTATATGCACGGTACCCTTCTAATGAAATGGTAGCATGTGACAACACACAAAGAGAAGGACAATAGGAGGAGGGAATTCAATATAATGTGTCACAGCGGCACCAGTCTGGTTGATATCAAAGGTGCGACACATTGTTCATTAAAGTGACGGTAGTTAGTGTGCGGCAGGTCCATATGCGGTGCTTTATGAACTTGAGAAAGACTATGCTAATGTAGAGTGTTTATGGAGAGACAGTGGAAGTACACAAGGCCCTCTGTCAGTTGCAAATGAACTGTGTATTTCCTTGGCAGTAGAGAGATACTCTCTCTCTCTTTAAGCCTCCCTCTGATTTTCCGGAAATCTTAATGAAGATGAGGGGTTCTATAGGAATGCAAATGCTCAAGGCTACAGTAACCCCCCCTCTCTCTTCTTGAAAGTGAGTGAACGCACACGCATGCATGAGCATGAACACATGACACGCGCACAACCACACACGCACGCACACACAGAAACGCGCATTCACACAAACACACCATCCCCCCTCCTTTCTCCCCTCTTCATCTCTCGGCATCATAAACATATTGGAGCTGTAGAGCTTCATCTCTGGGCTTGAGAGAGACCGAGATTGTGACATTCCTACATCTGACAAGTAATAGCAACATTCCCGACAGTGATAATGATTATCTTAAAGTGAGAAGGAGTAGCTGTTGTTGTGGAAATGTTAGCTGTACTGGTGCTCACAGGTGGTGGTAGTATAGCTACAAGCGGTAGTGTTAATGTTGTAGTCATAGTGATAATGACAATGGCAATGTAGATAAGGTAAGATAATGGCCAGTCAACGTAAGATCACATGATAATGGTCATTTCAGTCCATGTAAGATCACATGATAATGGTAATGTCAGTCATTGTAAGATCACATGATAATGGTCATTTCAGTCCATGTAAGATCACATGATAATGGTAATGTCAGTCATTGTAAGATCACATGATAATGGTCATTTCAGTCCATGTAAGATCACATGATAATGGTAATGTCAGTCATTGTAAGATCACATGATAATGGTAATTTCAGTGATTGTAAGATAATAGTCGTGTCAGTCATTGTAAGACAATTGTAACGTTAGTCATTGTAAAATAGTGTCAGTCATTGTAAGATCACAGCCATACTTGGGGGACAAATTATCTCCTTCTACAACTAGCTAGGTATTTACTTATCCAGTTCAGGTTCCCACGGGCTACTTCCCAGCCATCCCTCTCTCCTCAGTCCTCAGTGACTGTGGCCATCTCTGCAGCGCCTGGAAAGAAAGAAAGGAAAAAGAATGACTGGTTTCCAGCGACCCCCCCCCCCCCCCCCCCCCCCCCCCGACATGTTCCCCCATCATCTTATCAGCAGCCCGAGGCACTTTTCCACAGACCAATGGGGGTCTCAAACTTGTTCCTCTCAGAAGCACGTCCCACCTGGCCCTGTGGTCCCGGGGGGTCAGTGTGTGTGGAGCGGGGCAGAAGGTGGGGATTTGAAGCGGAGGATACAGAGATGAACCCAGAGGGGCCCTCACCACCCTGAGACTAGTGATTGCATTGCCACCACTAATATATGCTAATGCATTCATCTCCAAAAGCGCCCATGATTATTTAGAGTTCCTCAGCAACTGTTTTAGATTTCACTCGCTTGCCTTTTTATGCAGAGACCCTTTTTTTCTCTTTTCTCCATCGGCAGAGTGCACTTGCAGAGTTGCGGGAGATAAGGGGGAGAGAGTAGAAATTCAGAAGATCATTGAATACTTTGCCCTCTATGTTAATGTGCCTTTGATGTGAGAGTGAATGCAAATCAAAACATGTCTACTTTTTGGGTTGGAAAATAGGAAAAAGAGAGATTTTATTCACTTACATGTTGCAATTTTACAAAATTCTGATGGGAAGTATATACAGTAATACATTAAAATACAATTTCCATCTTCCTCTTAGCTTTTTAAATTGCCTTTTTGTTTTATTAACAGGGTGATTGCACTCTCTCCCCTCATCTGTAAAAGCTAGTGTGTCTCTGTTTGTGTTCTGAAACCGACACCAGTTGTCTCTGGTATTGGGTGAAGCGTGCATCATCATCGTTGTGATGCTGCTGTGTCGTTCCGCTTTGCTATCTGAGAGGCTTGCGTTCCGGCTGGCGTTCTGGCTGGCCTGCATCCTGGCCCGGCTGTGGCGGTGATGTGAAGCAGCAGCGTTGAGGGGATATCAGCGTAATACCAGACTGAATATGTTAGAGCATATTCCCTCTAATCCTGAGCACGGTGTAATCGGAGGAGACTGGGGCTCTTTACTCTGACAGGCCCGTGCACACGCACATGCCAGGGGACCACATCACCGGGGAGAGGCCAGTGTGTGTGTTTGTGTGTGTGTCTCTGAGAGGGCGGTGGATACAGGGAGGTAGAGGAAGAGAGTGGTAAGGTGTGGAGAAAGGCGGTGAAGAAAGGAAGACGGGAGGAGGTATGATGGGTCGAAGAGAGGAGAGGGGAGGTGAGGGGAGGAGAGAGGAGGAGAGAGGAGAGGAGAGGAGGCTTGCTTAATGTAAACAGAGTGAGGCACAGGGAGGGGACAGAGGTAAGCCTGAAGACAAGCAGAAGAAAATTAGCTTGAGGGTAAAAATAAATCAGAAAAATGTAAAAAAGGAAAATAGACAAAATCACAGAGAGATTTAAAAAGGATTTGGAAAGCCGCAGGGATTTTCAGACAATTTGGAGAAGATATCTGGAAATGATAGTGCTGCCCAGATGCGCTGCAGAGAGCAGCATCTGCAGCATTAATTACAATAGTACCTCCTCTCCCCACCCCACCAGCCCACCCCTGCTTCTCCACCACCTGTTTCCTTTCTAGGGTACTCGCTGTACGTGAGTGAAATCCAAGAATCTGCTTCCATCCACCAACCACCATGCCTGATGCAACTGCAGAGTAAAGCCCAGGGAGGGACAGGCATGCCTCCCTCCCTCCATCTCTCCCTACCTCCCTCCCTCCCTCCATCTCTCCCTACCTCCCTCCCTCCCTCCATCTCTCCCTACCTCCCTACCTCCCTCCATTCCTCTCTCTCTCCCTCCCTCCCTCCCTCCCTCCCTCCCTCCCTCCCTCCCTCCCTCCCTCCCTCCCTCCCTCCGTCAACCCCCAGCGGGTATCTTGATGTCCAATCTATTAGGTAGTGAGACACAGAGCAAATAAAAACTCTCTTTCAACTGAAACGCTTTAGCCCTGTGCTGTGCTAGGCTGTGCTTTATTTTTGTCCTGCTGCTGAATTGAATTCAGTGATTCAACAATAATATCACCGATGGAAAGATTGCCAGGACCTGTGCAGGGAAATACTTGTTTGTTGTGTGTGCCTATGTCAGTGCTATGAAGATTGCTATGTGGTGTTTTTATCATGTATAGATAGCTATTAATCATAAAGATTACATCTGCTAAATAGGGATTGTTTTCATTCCCCTTTCATGTAATAGGAGAGGTTAAACGCTGTTTTACTAGATTCAACCTAACAAAACATTAATACGAATACACAAGCCTAAACAACCTTCAGATTGTGGGTTTGAGAGGCAGGAGTTGTAAGAGGCATCCTACCCAGATAGGGCAGTAGGAAATGATAAGCTATCCAATGTCCACAACAGCGTTGTGTAGTGTCAGAGGTCTTGGCAAGAAAGATTTGCAAGGAGGATTTGTGGTTGAAAAGCATGAGATCAACTCTAAAAGTCGGACGATTTCTCTCTAAAGTTAAACTGGTAAAGGCCTTTGGGCTTATCTGAATGGATCCCGTAGCTGGGGTGGGGGTGGGAATGAGGGACGGGGGAGTTGAGAAGGCATGACAAGCTTCTTAGCATCAAAGATCTCTACACCACAGAGCAAACTCTGAAAACAGTTTTGGCTCTCTGCTTAACCCCTCTCCCTATTTTCTCTTCACTTTCCTGCTGGCCCCAACCACTACTGTTTTTTTCAACAGATCAATTAAATAATTTAGTGTAAATTTAGCAATTACGACCACTGGTTCTGGAAAAATGGTATGGATTCCAAAAGTCCTAGTCCGACCCGTGTCAAAGAGAAGGGAATTTAAGAAACAGAAACTACAATCAGCACATCTCTCCATTCCTCCAAGACAGACTGCCAGGCTGTGGCCCTTTCCTGCTGTCATCTCCATACCTGCACGTCCCTCCCTTCATCACAGCACCCTGGCAGGGTTTAGGTAGATTTGGGGTGCTGAGATAGAGACGGTGGCCAAGGACAGTCGAGATGGATGCAAGAAACCACCGTGAAAAATAATAATAATAGTAATACTAACAAACAACAAAATAGTGGTAGCAAGAAAGAGATAGAAAATTGCATTTCCTTTTTTTCCCTCTTCCATCTGACCTCCAGCTGAGATTTGGATGCATTATTTCTAGCGGTGATGTCGGGATCCAAATAGCTCCAGCGAATAAACAAGATTAGTGATTTATACATGCCAGTAAATCTTATCATATTGGAGCAGAGAGGGAAGCAGGGAAACAGGACCAAAGCAATGGGGTCGACAGAGGCCAAGACACAGGCAGAGACGGACGCATGAAACAATCTATTCTTTTCTTGTTTCTACTCTCGTCTTTTGTTACTCACACTGGAGAGACGGAGAGATGGTGATACTATATTCCGGCAGCAGAAATTGCAACTTTTGTTCTCCACGGGCTCGTGACTTGGTCAAGTCCTCTGTTCTAGATACAGTATTTCCAGTCTCAGTGTGAGATAGAGGCGTACTGTGTAGAAGTGCTGGGAGGCATCATCTCAGAGAAGCATGGAGAGATACACCCCAGTGGGGGTTCCGTCTCGTTTTTCTTACCGTATCAAAAAAACATGTCTTACCCCAAGACCATCATCAAAACCTCTTTATAAAATGAAAGAGCAAGTGAAAACAGAGCCCATTGTCAGAAACAATTCCGCCAATGCGTTTGCGGTTGGTTGTTTCATCAGTTGAAATAGCCAGTTGATGTGGACAATATGGGCTGGCGATGGGGAATCTGAGGAGGGTCTTTGAGCCCAGATTCCAGCCTAATTGTCTTGCTCAGTGTAAAAGGATACGGCACAAAGCCTCTTGACAGTTAAGCAGCCTGGAGGCTTAGCTAGCGCCCACTACCCGGATGGACTTGGGCTGTGGGGTACTGATGGATAGCACACTTGGGCAGCAGGGTCTGACTGTGGGCACCAGTGGTGCAGATGGAAGATCGGGAGTGGGATTGGAGTGATTCCTGATGGAGAGAAAATGTAAAAACAAGTCCAACTAAATCATCAGTTATCAAGGCAGATATTTTGGAGACTATCGCCAGATGTAGAAATTGTTCAAAGGGAAAATGAGATATGGGATTTGGGGTTTTGACATACTGTAGAATCATCACTGTCCATACTTAAGTATACTTAAGAGTAACAACAAGGGGTAATCGCGATAAGGATTTAGGCCTGTCACAGTGTCTTGGCATTAGTACATGAGGGTGAGAGAACAACAATATCTTTGACATGAACATGAAAAAACTGATTATGAAGAATAACAGTCTGGGGCACTCCCTGCTACATGCAGGGATGACAACAAAAAAAGAAATGATAAAAATACAGATTTTTCTGTTTCTCTGTCAGTGAACAGACGTTGATCTCTTCAAATCCCTGTGTATCTCATGGTAAATCCTAGTAATGTGGATTAGGACCTATACAAATATATATACATAGTTATATCACAGGAACAGATTGGGCCAGACTTCCCTACAAAACAAATCCTCACAGATACATGCCCGAGAAAAAACAGGAATTACTCCAAATTAAGGCCTAGAATAGCAACAGTCCCTGTCATCGCCCGTCATGTCTGCCTAGTGCCTAAAACACGCGCAAATTCACTCACTCACACGCACAAAAACACTGACACACACACACTGTGCAGGCCTGGAACACACCGTCCCATCCATTTAATCCAAGCTCTCTGTAGCCCGTGTCACTTCCTGTCCATTAGGGCGACCTTTTCTCCCAGCATGCAACCAAATCCCCTCCACTTTGGACTCATCACTGTATAAAGAGCCACAGCTGCTCCGCTCTGTCTCACTCAGTCACACTGTGATGTGGTCACTCTCTCTTTCTCTCTCTCTCTCTCTCTCTCTCTCTCTCTCTCTCTCTCTTTATCTCTGTAACTCATTCTGTTTCCTCTCTTCATCCTTCTCCCTCTCTCTCTGCTTTCTCTTTCCTTCTCCCTCTGCTTTCTCTCTCTCTCTCTCTCTCTCTCTCTCTCTCTCTCTCTCTCTCTCTCTCTCTCTCTCTTTCTTGCTCTCTCTTTGCACCCACACACACACAGATGCCAATATAGACGCAAACAAACACAGAGACAGTATACTCCCACACACAGACCTTTGCGCCCACATTCACTCAAACCACAGCATCATAACATATATGTTCATATTACTGTGTATAATTAATGCATGCTACATACCACAGTGGTCAACCTTCTTATAGGGTGAATAACACTGATAGACCTGACTTATATCTCAGGAGGCTGATTAACTTACGTTGGATTGGTTGGTATATTCATAGATAGTCATTAGGATACACATGAAAACACCATATTGAGAGTTTACTTCAACAGTTATATAATAAACAAACTTTCCAAGGAGAAGTAAGAGTAAGGTAAATCCATTCACTTTTTGACAGCACTATTTTTTATTTGAACGAAACCTTCCATACATATTTGAAGTGCTCAGAAATTGTATTTTTGGACCTGAACGCCAAAACATTCAAGTGATAAAAGTGCTCAAAGTCGACCTATTTTAGATACCTCCCAATACCATGAGACATCCACGTCTTTATCACTGGAAAATATAAACGGTTGAGATTGATATGATTTAAAAGTAGACTGTCAAACTGTTTTATATATATTTTTTAAAAACGTTTTGTTATATAAATTATTAAATGTTTTAACCATAAACGTAAATGATCTAAAATCGCATGAACTCCGATTTTTCTTCATATTTGTCACGTTCGCTGTCTTCAAACTCCCTATCATAAATAAGCCAAGGCGCAGCGTGCATGTAATTCCACATCCTTTAATCGAAGTGAACCTTACACAAACAAACAGGTAAAACATAAACAGAACGTGCCGCAACCGTGGCGCACACAAAACACTCTCAGAAATAATAATTACCCACAAACACAGGTGGGGAAAAGGCTGCCTAAGTATGATCCCCAATCAGAGACAACAATAGACAGCTGCCTCTGATTGGGGACCATACCTGGCCAAACAAAGAAATAAGAAAACTAGATAGCCCACCCAAATCACACCCCGACCTGACCAATTAGAGAAATAGAAAGGCTCTCTAAGGTCAGGGCGTGACAATATTCGCATATGTTGTACCATGTTTTTACATCCTCTGAGGTTTTTGTGTTGTGCCCGCCATCGGTTGAGACTCAACATGCTCTTGGCTAATACGTACTAAAATGTAGACTTTAGACACACTTCAAAGAATGTTGACTTCAATGGCTATATCTGTTGCTTTAAATTATACTCTCAATCCTCCATAGAAAACCTATTGAAATAATAGAAATATAGATAATAGATAGACATGACCATGGTGGGTGGACCGGTGGCCATCTTTGTGGTAGTAATTACAATTTAATTGTAAATTCAATTTAAAGCTGCAATATGTAACTTCTTAGGCGACCTGACAAAATTCACATAGAAATGTGTGTTATATATATATATATATCCGTCATTCTCATTGAAAGGAAGTATAAGTAGTGGTAGATCTGTTCTATGTGCACTATTTCTATTCTTGTATCTTTTAGTTTCAGTTTTGTACACCAGCTTCAAACATCTGAAAATAAAATATTTTTTGTTATGGAAAAGATATTTCACAGAGGTTTAGATGGTATGATTCTCTACACTATACTTGCTTGTTTTGTACCATAAACCGAAATTAGGTGAACTATTACAATTTTAGCAACCAGGAAATGGCAGAGCGATTTCTACATAGTGCATTTTTAAATGTCAATGGTGTACCAGCTAAATTGCAGTGGTCTGAAGGGATTGGTCCATTCTATGAATTCTATGATTGAAATGACACCCACCCTGTATTCAAGAGCATCTTGTGTCTCAACCAATGGCGGGCAGAACACAAAAACCTGAGATGATGTCAAGTAGGGTCTAAGCTACAAAATATGTGAATATGATACAAATCTGAACTGATGTGTTTTTAGATAATTGATGTTAAATCTAAAAAATAAATCATAATTTTTATAAATGATCAAAGACAGTAGTTTGACAGCCTGTTTGTAGGCTTTGAAATGATATCAAACTCAATTGTTTTTATTTTCCAGTGATGGTGGGGTATGCAAAATGGGTCAGCTTTGAGCACCTCTATCTCCCGAATGGTTTGGCATTCAGGGCCAAAAAGTCACTTTCTAACCACTTCTTCCATAGGCAAACATGTATGGAAAGTTTTGTTTAAATTTAAAGGGATGCTTTCAAAAGTGATTGAATTCACTTGGATTTTCCAAAATATCATTCTGGAATGTTCTCCTAAAAGAAAAACACAGACGGTCAAGACATTCACTACAAACACTATGTTGAAGATATGTCAATATTCCCCAGAAGCTGGAGAAATAAATAAATTAGGAGTTCCATCCCTACCACATGCGCTGAACACCTGCTCGATCCTGGGGATTTCTGTGTACCAAGCTGTGAAGTTTTTATTTCCAGAATAAATAGCAGCCAGGTGAAAGCGTGAGTTTTCTCCCGACTCTGCCAGGAGCCACAGCATCTGTCGGCTGACAGTGAGCATAAGGCACCAGCACTGCCCAAATAACGACTAGACCAGATCACTGCGACTTAGGCATCTAAAACCTGTTTAGGATAATATCAGTAAATATATTGCAATTGTCTCCAGTAATTCACTGGACTCTTTCCCCCCTGGGACAATCCCTATCTGATACTTTTTGATCCCAAACTGGATTATGTGGGACTAATACACGCCAATGCCTTCCATTTACAGTGTGTGTGTGTGTGTGTGTGTGTGTGTGTGAGAGAGAGAGAGAGAGAGAGAGAGAGAGAGACAGAGAGAGAGAGAGAGAGACAGTGTGTGTGTGTGAAGGGTGGAGAGGAGGTAGAGATTACAATACAATAGAGAACAATGATCCGATCCTGCCATAAATGACCATGCTTATTGGATGCCATACTCACCTATAATGAGTTCAAATTGCAGCTTTGAATGATGAAAAATTCCTGCCACTAGTTGGTGTTGGTGCGAACAGATCGTTGTTTGATTTCCTTACTTGCCAGCTCAGCGGACTATTGTATGATTGGACCAGGAGAAAAACGCACTTAAGCCTGACAAGACCCAAGCTATTACAGCAGACGGCCCTTTCGGCAAGGTAACATTGTGTGAGTGTGAGACCAGGTGAATGTGTGTACTAATCTGTATGATGTGTTTGCCTCAGATGATATGTGTGTGTGTGTGAATGTATATTGGTGTGTATGTGTGTAACTGTGTGTTTGTACTGACCGAGAGCCGGTGAAGGTACTCTTTGTGTGTTGAATATTAAACTGCAGGAGATCTTGTAGAGCTCTGATAAATGCATTTATGGAAAAGTCAGCCCGGCTTTATCTCCTCATTGCAGGTTAGATCGACCAGATAAAAGAATTGGGACTCCAAAAATATCAATCAAAAATCAGCGCAGGGAGATAAGAAGCCGGCTCTCTGCTCCTCGCTCCCCTCCCAGCCCACACCGCCTGCCTCCACATTCTGCTGCTCATCAGTATGGCCCCTACCACTAACCCAGGGCCCTGTTCAGACCCCTATCACTAACCCAGGGCCCTATTCAGGCACCTATCACTAACCCAGGCAGGCAATTGCACAGATAGGGCTCAACCAAGCCCGAGCACCTGCCGTTAAACCCTCCCATGAAAAAGTGTCCTTGCAGTGCAGTGGATTTTTAACATTTTATGAATTACATTTCCTTTGATCTCTTTACATTTTTGGTTTTCATTTGAAATGTAACTATTTGCTCATCAAACTAGCTAATTTCATAAGCTCTTGAATCTCTGAAAATACCCCTCCCACCACCCTCCTGCCCCAAGAGCGCTATGTGCACGGGGCAGAGAAACTTGATTACTGGTAGGAGGATACTTTTGAGTTGGATCTGCCATGTCTGTCTCCCAAAAAATGGGCCAATCTGACTGCTTGTTAGTAAGAGGAAGATGGTAGTAACAGAACAAATTCAAATCAAGTAAAAACAAGTTTGTTTCAAGAGCAGGCACGTGCACCAATAGGACTTTAGCGGTGCCTGAGCCTCTGCCCTTTTGCCAATCCAATGAGAAAAGCGCCCTTTCAGATTGGTAGCAATTTCTCATTAATACATTTTTCTTTTACTTTTAGTCTCCTTTCTCTGATGTTCTGTGACGAATTGCACATCAAACTAGCTAATTTAAAATGTTTGAATCTTGGAAAATTCCCCCTCCCCTGCTCCTCTGTCCCCACGCAAGCGCACACTGCACTCGTCCTCCTGCTGCTTCACAAGCAGAATTTACTGAAGCCTAGCGATAGAATGAGTAGTGGCACACCGGCTACTTTTTGAGTTGGATGTCGTCTTTCACGGTCAGAGACAGGGAAGGGTTTAATACAACTCTTTTAAAGTATGCCTAAGGTGCAGATGTTAGCAGCAGAACAAACTCCAATCACAGTGTCATGACGTTGGCCTGTGGGTAAGGTTTATGACCCCCCATAAAAACCTTTCTCCCTATCCTCTCTTGACTCTACTGAAGGACTCTTGAAAAGCCTTTTGTTAAACATAGAGAGTCGGGGAACATCAAAAGGTGGGGGGAAAGGAACCATATTTCGGTAATCCAACCAGTTGAAAATATGCGTTGGTACTTAATGAATATGATGTCAGTTCGGTTGTCATCTGAGACATTCTTATTAATGATAGGATGACATAAACTGTATCGTGGAAAGTCTACACATTATAGTTATCAGATTCACATGGAATTGTTGTGAAATTGAAATGTTTAAATATGAAACTATTTGTGAAAAGATTAAATGTAATTTTAGCTTCCAAATGAGAGAATTGGGTTTTCATAAGGTTAGAGCTCTGCTCAAGTCAGTGGCCTGCCCCTGTGAAGAGACATTGGTTCTAAACTATGAAACACACCCTTCTCCTCCTCCACTATATAAGCCCTTGACGATAATGTTACCTCCTGTTCCGAATACGCGAGGCCTGCAGCCTCTGCATTAAAAGGGTGAATAACTTGCTGTTCCGGGTACATTAGGGCGACGGTCCAATGTCAGAAGGATTCAGATAATAAGCTGTTCCAAAGACGTGGGGACGATGGTTCCACGTTAAAAGGACTAACATGTCAACTACAGAACTAAGCCAACCTCAGCGTGAGCTTTGGTTGTAAATGGAATCAACTTTGAACCCTAATTCACTACAGAAGTGATACCTCCTAGCCGTTGAGTTAGCAGCGGCCGCTGTAAACGTGGGCTAGGAAAGGACGGACAAAGGATCTCTTCTAACAAACAATACGACACTGCCAAGTATTCAGTTTACCACCAGAGACACTCTTAAAGAGACAAGGAACATCTCTGTTGGGCAACACGGCAAGCATCTACGACCAACCTACCGAAGCGCAGCTCAGAGTAAATATTTATTGCATTCTCCTTTTTCAAATGGGCGTTAATTTAGAATGTATAAGATACTGTATTTACGATAGCATAGCTTCTCCCTTTGTTCCTCAGTCTTCCCGCTCTTTCACTCAAACCCAACCCCCTCCCTTTGTGTAACCAGCCGTCATTTCTCTTCCGTCCGCTAGGGACGTTTTCCTTTATGACATAATTTGTAATCAATGTAAGATCCATTCTGTGTATATGTAATTATGTGTGATTAGCTAGGTATTTAGTAAATAAATAATTAAACCCAATTTTGTATTGCTGATTCAACTTGTTAGCCAGGGTTCGTGAAGATAACCAAGAATTTGCAACTTTCAAATGAGACTGAAATAAGGTGACAATTAATATTGACTGCTATTGATGTAAAATATTACTAGGTCTTTAAGAGTTTATTCGGAAGATAACAGCTCAATAAACAGTCTTTCGTGGTGCCCCGACTTTCTAGTTAATTACATTTACATGATTTGCTTAATCAGGTAATATTAATTACAGAGAAAGGATTTTATAGGATAGCATGTCATATCACTTAATCCGGCATAGCCAAAGACATGACAACAGCATAAGAGTAGGCTAGTTAAATTGTTACAACAGCAAAGCTAACAGTTAGCTAGCTAACTAGTTTGCTGATTTACAACATCTACATTCTCTATTTGTCGTCTTCTGTGAGCAGTAGGCTAGGTAGCTTGCTTATGTTGGGATGAAAGGCATATGTGAAAATAAAAAATATATGTTGAAGTGTGGCTACATGAGCAGTAGAGAATTATAAATAAAAGACATTTGTGCTACACCAACTTTTTGGTGATGGGGGGGTGCACAAAAGTCTATGCACAGCTCCAGGGCTCTGTTCATGCCCCTATCACTAACCAGGGCTCTGTTAAGGCCCCTACCACTAACCCAGGGCTCTGTTCAGGCCCCTTTCACTAACCCAGGGCTCTGTTCATGCCCCTATCACTAACCAGGGCTCTGTTAAGGCCCCTACCACTAACCCAGGGCTCTGTTCAGGCCCCTTTCACTAACCCAGGGCTCTGTTCAGGCCCCTATCACTAACCACGGCTCTGTTCATGCCCCTATCACTAACCAGGGCTCTGTTAAGGCCCCTACCACTAACCCAGGGCTCTGTTCAGGCCCCTTTCACTAACCCAGGGCTCTGTTCAGGCCCCTATCACTTAACTCAAGGCTCTGTTCAGGCCCCTATCACTAAACCAGGGCTCTGTTCAGGCCCCTATCACTAAACCAGGGCTCTGTTCAGGCCCCTATCACTAAACCAGGGCTCTGTTCAGGCCCTATCACTAAACCAGGACTCTGTTCAGGCCCTATCACTAACAAAGGGCCTTGTTCAGTGATATGATGCCATTCTCCTAATGGAACCTGATGGAATGACTCAGACATTCTCCTGTATTATTCTGTTATGCGGATGTATAGTACAGTACATGTACTGGTAGCTTCTTCCTCACTGTTATCCACTCCACCTCTCCCCATACGCAGAATACTTTTTCATAACCTAAGGCTGCTGTGCTGTGGCACAAACATTTCATGTAACCTTTTGCTGTGGAGGAAATATATTCAAGCAGAATACCTGAAAGCATTTAACCCCAGCCTCTAACACTTGTATATTCCCTCTCTGAGCCTCAGTCACACTTCCTCTCTCTCAGCATCTCTTACTCATTCTATAACAATCCGGTACCTCTCTCTTTCTCTCTATATATCTCATGTTTTACCTCTCTCTTGTGTCTTTCCACATCCCTGGTTCTCTCTCTCAAGCTATCTCACTACATCATATCTCTCTCTCCATCTTTCTCTTTCTCTCTACATCTCCCTCTCTCTCTCCTCCTCCTCATCTCTCTCTCTTTCCAGTGTGCAGGCAGAGCCAGCAGATAGGGTTTCCAGCCTTGGCCCCTGGGGGTGTTGCTGATGGAATGTGTTTGGGAGGCCTGCAGCTTTCTCTCTCTCTCTCTCTGAGCCGCATGGAAAACGGTCCCACTAGGGAATGGCCCAGTCCCTGTTTACAGCACAGAGGACAGGCAGCACCATGGAATCACCACCGGCCATCCTAAACCCCCTACAAAGAAAGGTCCACACAGCCCCCCCCCCCCCCCCCCGCCCCAAGTTAAAACGTTTTACTGCTGGATGAAGAAAGAGAGAGAGAAAACCTGCCAATGGCTGAAAGTATGCTGGCTTACATCCAGTCACGGTGGAAGTCTCTTTTTTAATTCCTGTTTCATGTTCCCCGACATGAGAATTTAATTTATGAGCATGACAGAGGAAGAGATGCCTTTATACTCACAGTAGACACATACACAGACACACCGAAATATAGCAGTCACTCACAAAGGCACTGGCGAAAGCCTACAATGGAAATATAGAAAGTAGCACACACACGTACACACACACAATGCTGTCACAAATTACGGCTAATTCGCACAGGCGGGGATCTCAGGAGATTCAATTTAGGGTAGTTTACAGTATTTTTGGGTGAGACACACTGCTTTATACTGACTTCCATTTAAAAATCAAATTTATTGATTTTCACAATTGAGTTTTTCCGTCGGGTGACCCCAGTAGTTAAATATTCATAAGTCATTAAAAATAAAAGATGCACATTTTGTACATTTGACCTGTTGTAATATACGGCACAGTGTATAATATGCTCAATCCAGCGTACTGTCCCACTCTGAGGTGAAGTGGGTGCTGCGCAGGCGGAAAAACAACATCAGCAACTTGCATGTTTCAAGTTGATTGGAACTTGATGAGAGACAATGCAATCTCCGCATTTGGCAGATAGAGTGCCGGCAAATATCTTCATAACATTACAGTTATTAGTGTGGTCATTTTATAAATGTATATTGTATATGTATGGATGTATAAATTAAAATTGGTTCCCATTATTACATTTAGATAAGATAACTGCACAGAGCAATACAAAAAAAGTAACTTGGAAAAGCTTTTAAAACCTTTAATTAAAGGACTACTGCTGTTCAGGGAGATAGAACAGGGTGTATGCCTTGAAAAGAGAGGGGGAGAGAGAGAAAGAGAGAGAGGGAGAGAGAGAAAGAGAGAGAGAGTGGGAGACAGCGAGAGAGTGAGGGAGAGAGCAGGAGAAGATAAATGAGTGACAATATAGGGGTGAGTTTTATTCCCTGGGAAAAGCTGTGTAAATCTGATCTGTATGAATCCAATATAAAACATTAAGACAGAATGAAACTCAAATCCTCGATGCCTCACTTTTGTGAGAGGGGAAATAAGGGGTAAGCGTAGACTTTTTGCCCTCTGTTTCAATTCTCTCTTCTTCTCTATTTCATTTCTCCAAGCAGCTTTTCATGCTTCTGCCATTGCAGGAGAGTAGGGCGAGCTGGCACAGCGTGAGTCTACCCATCTTGAGAAATGATGCATTGGATGCGACGCTCCCTGCAGAAACCATGCTGGGGCTGAGCTGACGACTGGGACGCGGCCCAACTCTAATCAACAAACACCAGTTTAAAAGTAGCCATGGGTAGTTTTACAGGGCTGCACCCAAGGGAAGACTTGGAAGGAAAGGACCACTTGGGCTTTTCAGCTGAGGCAGCGAGTATAGACGCTAGTCTCCAAGCGCCAACCACTAGCCCCTTGTAGGAAGTCAAGGGAAGGTGACGAGAGGGGAGGAAGATGGGGGAGGAAAGGGGAGGAGGGGACATGAAACAGGGTTTAGGGAGAGACGCTTACCCTTAATTAGGAGCCCCATCAGGGGACATCCTGGAGATACGAGCTAGTGTGTGTGTGTGTGTGTGTGTGTGTGTGTGTGTGTGTGTGTGTGTGTGTGTGTGTGTGTGTGTGTGTGTGTGTGTGTGTGTGTGTGTGTGTGTGTGTGTGTGTGTGTGCGTCTGTCAGCAGATGGAGGCACACTGAGGTTATCTCTAGGGCCTACGGTGAGAGGCAGACAGAGGATATATTGACTGACAGAAAGAGAGCACACAGTCAGACAGACAGACAGACAGTCAGACAGAGACAGACAGACAGACAGACAGACAGACAGACAGACAGACAGACAGACAGACAGACAGACAGACAGACAGACAGACAGACAGCGCTAGCTGCTCATAAGACCACAGCAATAAAGACAACACCCAGGAGGATCCTCATCATGGTTTGTCATCTTAATAATCAGCCTCCCCTCCTTCTTCCCTCCCAGAACACCCTTGTCCTCAAAAACACACATCTAAATAACCACCCCTCCCCATCATCTCCCCATCAATGTCAAAAGCACAGCCTTCCCCACCACCAGCACTACCACCCCCCTCCCCTCTCCCCTATTCCAGTTCTCCTTTTATCCTCGTCATTTCATCCTGATCCCTGATTTCTACTGTAAAGCCTTCTCCAGTAGGATAAAAAATTATATGTTTTATTGTCAGATACATGGGATAGGTGCAGTGAAATGTATTGTTTTATAGGGTCAGCTATAGTAGTACAGGCACCCCTGGAGGATGTTAGGGTGCAGTGAAATGTGTTGTTTTATAGGGTCAGCTATAGTAGTACAGGCTCCCCTGGAGGATATTAGGGTGCAGTGAAATGTATTGTTTTACAGGGTCAGCTATAGTAGTACAGGCACCCCTGGAGGATATTAGGGTGCAGTGAAATGTATTGTTTTACAGGGTCAGCTATAGTAGTACAGGCACCCCTGGAGGATATTAGGGTGCAGTGAAATGTATTGTTTTACAGGGTCAGCTATAGTAGTACAGGCACCCCTGGAGGATATTAGGGTGCAGTGAAATGTATTGTTTTACAGGGTCAGCTATAGTAGTACGGGCACCTCTGGAGGAAATTAGGGTGCAGTGAAATGTGTTGTTTTACAGGGTCAGCTATAGTAGTACGGGCACCCCTGGAGGATATTAGGGTGCAGTGAAATGTATTGTTTTACAGGGTCAGCTATAGTAGTACAGGCACCCCTGGAGGATATTAGGGTGCAGTGAAATGTATTGTTTTACAGGGTCAGCTATAGTACTACAGGCACCCCTGGAGGATATTAGGGTGCAGTGAAATGTATTGTTTTACAGGGTCAGCTATAGTAGTACAGGCACCCCTGGAGGATGTTAGGGTGCAGTGAAATGTATTGATTTACAGGGTCAGATATGGTAGTACAGGCACCCCTGGAGGATGATAGGGTGCATTGAAATGTATTGATTTACAGGGTCAGCTATAGTAGTACAGGCTCCCCTGGAGGATATTAGGGTGAAGTGCCTTCTAAATGGCATATCAACACATTTTTCACCTTATCGGCTCAGGTATTTGAAGAAGTGACCTTTAGGTTACTGGCCCAACGCTTTTACCGCTAGTTTACCTGCCACCCTAAACACCTTGAGGTTAATGACTACCTCTCCTGAATATGCTTAAACAAAACAGGGCCGCAAAACGAGTGGTAACATGGACTACAACAGGAGAAAAGCAACATAAAAAACATCATCCAGGGGCCATGTTAATTTTACAACATTTACCAAAGATCAACAACATATTCTTGAATAATTTATATGTTTTGCAGCATGTACAAGTACAGTAATGCTCAAAAAAATATTCACAATAACTTTTCAAACCTATCGCATGTTCACTGTCGCCTGCACCTGTCCTCACGCTAGTAGATTCTAGAGAGCTAGGATCAAATAGGAAGTCATGTGACTCAGATATCTGTTATATGATACTATTGACTCTTTCACGTTGGGATGGAGTCAAGACACTTTCTGGAAAACAAGTGGTAACATGGACATGATTACCTACAAGAGAAGAACATCATAGCAACTGGAAAACAAGTTGAGGATGGGACTCGCTTGTTATCTCCATATGATTCAGAATCCAAGAAGAGAGAAGAGATGCCGTTAAATCCATTGCAGATATCACTGTACTTCTCTCTCTCTCTCTGATGAAGAGAAATGAGCAGTATGTCTGTGCTGTACACATGAGTTATATTGTATTCGCTATTAGCCAATACATTCAGCGACTGTAATGCTTACTAAGAGTTTCTCAAGTCTGAAGTGAGCCAAGCAGCTGTCGTAAATCAGGCTAGCATGGATTAAGTCCAGCCAGGTGATCATATCAGGGAACCCTCTCTCTCACTCAGCACCTATAGCTGGCCAGCCCCAGCCCGGCCCGACATTCAGATCCTCTGGCTCTCTGGCATGGGGAGATTTGACATGGAATGCTAACTATGAGAGCAAATCTGCCCCTGATTCCCATGCCTTCGCCACAATCCTCCCACTCTTAATAAAGTAGGTCCTAGTCAAGCAGAGCCAATCTGGGAGAAGAAGGAAAAAAGCCTAAAAATAAGGAAACCGCAAATAAACAAAAAAGACAACAAGAAATCAAAAACATATCTTTTTGTTCCATCTTTGGATGAGCCACAACTAAATGCTTCCAGTCTGATCCGTAGGGTTGGAAATGAGCCTGCGAGCCAAGAAAAAGCATTGTCTTTTGGATGAGGAGTTATGAGAAGAAAGCCCTGTGTAGCCTACATACAAAAGTCGGCACGGCGCACAGTTCTCAGCAACAAAAAAAAACAGGAACAGTGAGCCGGTGTAATCCACCCAAGACATAAGCTGGGAGGTGTAATTGAAGCAGTGCCGACAGGAGCACAAAAAAAAACACAAGATTGGAGATTGAAGGGGGTGTGTAGGGAGGGGGCAGGGGAAAATGATTGCAGATGGTTCATTTCCTGTTTTGTTTTTTGGGGACACGGCAAGGTCAGGGTTATAGCGTCACTGCTTCCCGGGTCACTTGTTCTCTCTAAGATGCAGGGGTAAATCCACGTCACCTTCCCGCGTAGCGTTTCTAAAGAGTATCAGCATCCGTGGTTAGGCCAGTTCATTTCCTCCCAGACACTACGTTTTCCCTTCTCTTCCCTTCCTCCTTCCTTCCCGTCCTGTGTTGTAAAAACCCTGCATGCATGCACCATCTTCTTCTCCTCTCCTCAAAGATTCCAGAGCACCTTGAATGTGTCTCTCTGGGGAGCGAAGAGTAAAAAGAGGGAGAGAAGAAGAGGGAGTGAAAACAGCAGAGGAGAAATGGAGAGAACGAAGGAAGGATGGATGTTGGGGGAAAATAAGCAGGTTGTTTTTTTATAATGTTTTCAGTCTGTCCTTTTGATGTACACACCAAAACAGCCTGGAGCCCCGAGCCGCCAAATCCCACTATCCCACAGGCTGATGTGACAGTCGGCTTGGCAGCCGCCCCGCAACAGGCCAGACTCACCCCACTCCTCCTTCTAGCTATCCTCCACCCCGTCCTCCACGCACCGCTCCCCGCCATCCTCCTGCCTGGCGTCCCCCGCACCTCCTCCTCCCTCTTCCCTCACTACCCATCCTCCTATCCCACATGCCAGCTCTCAGTTTGCATTCCAGGATCAAACCTTGCCACTCTGCCAACCGCTCTCCCCGCGATGCCAATGCCTTGGCATTGGGTGCCATAAAACTGGCACACCATTGCACGGCGGATACTGCTGCCTGCTTACACTCAACTTTATAAAAAAAATAACACCGCCAGAGAAGAGGAGGGGAGAATCCTCTTTGTGTTGCTGCCCAGAGCTGCCCAGAGCTGACTGAGACAATAACACAACATGGCGGTAGAGGCTGTGGTGCTGGAGCCCGATGCAGCGGAGCAGCACCACCAGTCTAATGCAGGCAGGAGTCAGGAGCAGCCTTGCCAGACAGAGAGAGAGGGATGGCACCCCATCTAAACTCAGACACTTCCCAAACCAACACCCAATTTCACGGAGAAATTCATAACGATAGTAACGCATATGCTGAATAATAATTGAATAATAATAGTGATTATGATGAGGGGGGCATAATAATAATGACGGGTATATATAGTCATTATATACAGCCGTTGCTGGCAGGGGTGTTTGTGATCATCGCCGCCACTGTTCTTTATTGTCTGTCACGGCCGTTAAGAGGCGATAAAAATCAATCGCGGGTGCCCCGCTCTCCCTGCGGCCTGCCAGCACGCCTCGCTCTGTCGTTGCAGTGCTCCCTCCCGTCCAGAGCTCTTGAGGGTGGTGATGGCTCTCTGCAGAGACCCCTTCCCTTCTTCTCCTTCCCCATCTCCCATCCCTGCCTCCCTCCCCTCTCTCCAGCACCACTACTCCTCTATACTCTGCCATGGGTTGAGAAAGCTATCAGGGCGAGGCACGCTTTTAATTGATCTCGGTCACAGATTAATGTGAGGCGCGGATTAGCTCTTATCACCGCATGAGAGAGAGGCGAGAGTTTTTCGGGAAAAAGAGATCACACTCCCCAACGTTAAAACCCCAGCGCCCTCCTTGAAATGGATGCTCTGGCTCTGGAGCGACCCACATAGACAAGAGAGAGAGAGCCGGCCGGGTGGTGGGAGCAGGAGGGACAGGGGACATCAGGCTGGGCCCTTATCCCAGTGTCGGGGTGACGTGTTGGGGCTGGCTCTGGGCTATTTATGGCCTAGTGTGGAGCTGTAGTGTGGTGC